>NC_057802.1:343838988-343935814 GCF_018294505.1 Triticum aestivum | reverse complement strand
TTGAGCCCGCGCCGGCTTGTGTACGTGTGGCTATTGTAGCCGACATTTGTACTTTTTCACCTCTACTATCAATGCAATGATATGCTACGTATTCGTGAAAAATAAAGTAAGGTGGAGGTTGAATGAACGTAAGACAAGAGAGGAAGACCGAACCTTACATATTTTTTATTTTTCAAAATATTGATCCATCAACGTACAAATATTTAGTTAGTAGTTTAAGAAGAAGCAAATATACATGAGGTGAGTGCATACATGGAAAGGTTATTAGGTATGGTGTGAGTTGGGCAATTTTGACTGAATTAATATGCTGATTATATATACTACTTTTTTTAGGGGAATTCTACATACTACTACTCACTCGGATCCATATTGATTGTCGTAATTTTAGTATAATTTTTATACTAAATCAATGACGATTAATATAAATCGGAGGGAGTACAGTAAAGTAAACTGACAACTCATTAAAAAGAAATAATGCATCGAATAGCTGCCCATTTTGCACTATTACAAGTACAAGATGAGTAAGGCACAGCAGCTGTTTTTTTCGAGTTGTGTTATGGGTGACAGCTTTGAGTGACCCACTTTTCCTTAATTAACCACGATGTATAGACAGCAGAGATGTGTAATGATGCATTCACGATCAAGTAGAGTACTGTATGTTTCCCCTAAAAAAGAAGAAGAAAAAGAGTACTGTATGTTCAAAAAGAAAAAGAGTACCACAGCTGCTTCGTTTGTACCGGGGGCGAGAAATGGCACATCTGTTCAATCAATTTCCACAGCAAAGGAAGGGGAAACGTACTTTCATGGAAAGAAACCATTGAAGTCGTGACCAAAAAGACACGCGCACACGGCACACGAGGTGCGACGGAGATTAAACGGCTGGCGGTAAATTCACATGGAAGATTCTTCGACCCGAATCAATCAACGCGAAATCTTTCCCCTCTCTCTGTCTCTGGTCCGTCGTCCACTTCGCCGGCGCGCCCCTATCATTTCCGGGTAATCACACAAAAGCCTCTGCGTTTCCCACCCCGGCCACTACAGCACGAACGCACGCGGCCGGCCCGCACGCACGCGGCCACACCGTTTCGTTTCAGTTCCTCCGCGGCTCCGCCTTCCCCTCCCCCACGCCAGCGTCGCACGGAGGATTTTCAATTTTTCAAACCACTCCCAGAACTCCCCATCCACCACCACGCCCAGCCCAGATCTAACCCTAAACCCAAATGCCACTATGACCACGCCGCGCCCCACCGCCACGCGCCGCGTGGGGTCGGCCGCCGCCGCCGCCCAGGCGGCGGCCGGCGAGCCCTACAACATCCTGCCCATCCACGACCTCCTCGCCGAGCACCCGTCGCTGCGCTTCCCCGAGGTGCGGGCCGCCGCCGCCGCGCTCCGGGCGGTGGGCGGCCTCCGCCCGCCGCCCTACTCGCAGTGGCGCGCCGACCAGGACCTCATGGACTGGCTCGGCGCCTTCTTCGGCTTCCAGCGGGACAACGTGCGCAACCAGCGCGAGCACCTCGTGCTCCTGCTCGCCAACGCGCAGATGCGCCTCTCCTCCGCCGACTTCTCCGACACCCTCGAGCCCCGCATCGCGCGCTCCCTCCGCCGGAAGCTCCTCCGCAACTACACCTCCTGGTGCGGCTTCCTCGGCCGCCGCCCCAACGTCTACGTCCCCGACGCCGACCCCCGCGCCGATTTGCTCTTCGCGGGACTCCACCTCCTCGTCTGGGGCGAGGCCGCCAACCTCCGCTTCGTGCCCGAGTGCATCTGCTACATCTACCACCACATGGCTCTCGAGCTGCACCGGATCCTCGAGGGCTACATCGACACCACCACGGGCCAGCCCGCCAACCCCGCCGTGCACGGCGAGAACGCCTTCCTCGCCCGCGTCGTCACGCCCATCTACGGCGTCATCCGCTCTGAGGTCGAATCCAGCCGCAACGGCACAGCTCCCCATGCCGCCTGGCGGAACTACGACGACATCAACGAGTACTTCTGGCGCCGTGATGTCTTCGACCGTCTCGGCTGGCCCATGGAGCAGTCCCGGCAATTCTTCCGGACGCCACCCGAGCACGGCCGTGTGCGCAAGACGGGCTTTGTGGAGGTCCGCTCGTTCTGGAACATTTACCGGAGCTTCGACAGGCTGTGGGTCATGCTGGTGCTATACTTGCAGGCCGCAGCCATTGTCGCGTGGGATGGTGAGACTTGGCCGTGGCAGAATCTTCGGGGAAACCAGCACCGTGAAGCCCAGGTGCGAGTGCTCACCGTCTTCATTACCTGGGCGGCACTACGATTCCTGCAGTCGCTGCTGGACATCGGCACACAGTTACGCCGTGCGTTCAGGGATGGACGCATGCTTGCAGTGCGCATGGTGCTCAAGGCCATTGTGGCAGCTGCGTGGGTTGTTGCATTTGCTGTGCTGTACAAGGGAATCTGGAGCCAGAGGGACAGTGACCGTGGCTGGTCGCGGGGGACCGATTCTCGAATCATGAAGTTCTTGTATGCAGCAGCAGCGTTTCTGATCCCCGAGGTCCTTGCCACCGTGCTCTTTATTATTCCTTGGGTGCGGAATGCATTGGAGAAGACAAATTGGAAGATCTGCTATGCCCTCACCTGGTGGTTTCAGAGCCGCAGCTTCGTTGGCCGCGGGCTTCGTGAGGGCACCTTTGACAATGTGAAATATTCTATTTTCTGGGTGCTTCTGCTTGCTGTGAAGTTTGCCTTTAGCTATTTCCTCCAGATCAGGCCACTTGTAAAACCTACAAAAGAGATATACAGGCTGAGTAAGGTCACATATGCTTGGCATGAGTTCTTTGGGCAGAGCAACCGATTTGCTGTGTTTATATTGTGGTTGCCGGTAGTTTTGATCTACCTCATGGATATCCAGATCTGGTATGCAATCTTCTCTTCCATGGCAGGTGCATTTGTGGGGCTGTTTGCACACTTGGGAGAGATCCGGGACATGAAACAACTGAGGCTGCGGTTCCAGTTCTTTGCAAGTGCCATGTCATTCAACATCATGCCAGAGGAGCAACATGTGAATGAGCGCACTTTCTTGCCCAACCGGCTTCGGAATTTCTGGCAGCGACTGCAGCTACGGTACGGGTTCAGCCGATCGTTCCGTAAGATCGAGTCAAATCAGGTAGAAGCACGGAGGTTTGCACTTATTTGGAATGAGATTATCACCAAGTTCAGGGAGGAGGATATTGTAAGTGATCTTGAAGTTGAGCTCCTTGAGCTACCACCTGAGCTGTGGAATGTGCGTGTGATCCGTTGGCCGTGCTTCTTGCTTTGTAATGAGCTGTCACTGGCACTTGGGCAGGCAAAGGAGGTCCAAGGACCTGATCGCAGGCTCTGGACGAAAATCTGCAAGAATGATTATCGTCGTTGTGCGGTCATTGAGGTGTATGATAGTACCAAATACATGCTGCTAGAGATCATCAAGGAAAGGACTGAGGAACACGGCATTGTGACGCAATTGTTTCGCGAGTTCGATGAATCCATGAATTTGGATAAGTTCACTGTGGAGTATAAGATGTCTGTGCTGCAAAACGTCCATGCAAAGCTTGTAGCACTGCTAAGCCTACTTCTCAAGCCCAACAAGGATATCACAAAGATTGTCAATGCTCTTCAGACTCTCTATGATGTTGTGATTCGTGACTTCCAGGCTGAGAAAAGGAGCATGGAACAGCTGAGGAACGAAGGCCTGGCACAATCAAGGCCAACCAGCCTTCTCTTTGTGGACACTGTCGTGCTGCCTGATGAGGAGAATGCCACATTCTATAAGCAGGTGCGGCGCATGCACACCATCCTGACCTCACGTGACTCTATGGTCAATGTCCCAAAGAACCTTGAAGCTCGGCGGAGGATTGCTTTTTTCAGCAATTCATTGTTCATGAACATACCACGGGCAACCCAGGTGGAGAAGATGATGGCCTTCAGTGTCTTGACACCATATTATAACGAAGAGGTGTTGTACAACAAGGACCAGCTCTATAAGGGGAATGAAGATGGGATATCAATACTATACTATCTGAAACAGATCTACCCAGATGAGTGGGAGTTCTTTGTTGAGCGCATGAAGCGTGAGGGGATGTCTGATATGAAGGAGCTGTACAGTGAGAAGCAAAGGTTAAGAGATCTTCGGCACTGGGTCTCATACAGGGGACAGACACTATCACGTACTGTGAGGGGGATGATGTACTATTATGATGCTCTCAAGATGCTGACCTTTCTGGATTCTGCCTCTGAACATGACTTAAGAACTGGATCGAGGGAGCTTGCTACAATGGGTTCCTCAAGATTTGGATCCTCGAGAAGAGAAGGGAGTGCTGGTGGGTCAGGGTATTATAGCAGGGCCTCTTCGTCACACACACTGAGCAGAGCAACCAGTGGTGTGAGCTCTTTGTTTAAAGGTAGTGAGTATGGGACTGTCCTTATGAAATACACTTATGTGGTTGCATGCCAAATTTATGGCCAGCAGAAAGCTAAAAATGATCCGCATGCTTATGAGATATTGGAGCTAATGAAGAATTATGAAGCACTTCGTGTTGCCTATGTTGACGAAAAACACTCGGCTGGTGCGGAACCAGAGTACTTCTCCGTCCTTGTGAAGTACGACCAGCAGTTGCAGAAAGAGGTTGAAATTTATCGAGTGAAGTTGCCTGGGCCACTGAAGCTTGGTGAAGGCAAGCCAGAGAACCAGAATCATGCACTCATCTTCACAAGGGGTGATGCAGTTCAAACTATTGATATGAACCAAGACAATTACTTTGAAGAGGCTCTGAAGATGAGAAATCTGCTGGAAGAGTTCAATCGCCATTATGGAATTCGCAAGCCAAAAATCCTTGGGGTTCGGGAACATGTGTTCACTGGCTCTGTATCTTCTCTAGCTTGGTTTATGTCTGCCCAAGAAACAAGTTTTGTCACTCTGGGGCAGCGAGTTCTAGCTAACCCACTCAAGGTTAGAATGCATTATGGCCACCCAGATGTGTTTGATCGTCTTTGGTTCTTGGGCCGAGGTGGTATTAGTAAAGCATCAAGAGTAATCAACATCAGTGAGGATATCTTTGCTGGATTCAATTGTACCCTCCGTGGGGGCAATGTTACACACCATGAGTACATCCAGGTTGGTAAAGGAAGGGATGTGGGGCTCAACCAGGTTTCTATGTTTGAAGCCAAGGTTGCTAGTGGCAATGGTGAGCAAACTCTGAGCCGTGATGTTTACAGACTGGGCCACAGATTGGATTTCTTTCGGATGCTCTCGTTTTTTTATACAACCATTGGATTCTATTTCAACACAATGATGGTTGTGCTAACTGTCTATGCCTTTGTCTGGGGGCGATTTTATCTTGCACTTAGTGGGCTCGAGGAGTACATCACCAAGAACACTAGCACTACTAATAATGCAGCCCTGGGAGCTGTCCTGAATCAGCAGTTCGTCATACAGCTGGGCCTGTTCACAGCATTGCCCATGATTATTGAAAATTCACTTGAGCATGGTTTCCTCAATGCTGTATGGGATTTCTTAAAAATGCAATTGCAGTTTGCATCTGTTTTCTACACCTTCTCCATGGGAACCAAGACACATTATTATGGGCGGACAATCCTTCATGGAGGTGCAAAGTATCGAGCTACTGGCCGTGGATTTGTTGTGGAGCACAAGAAATTCGCCGAGAACTACAGGCTATATGCCCGTAGCCATTTTCTAAAAGCAATAGAGCTCGGCGTGATATTGGTTCTCTATGCATCTTACAGCAGCAGTGCTGGGAATACATTTGTGTACATCCTGCTGACACTTTCCAGTTGGTTTTTAGTATCCTCGTGGATTTTGGCCCCCTTCATCTTTAATCCATCAGGTTTGGACTGGCTAAAGAATTTTAATGATTTTGAGGATTTCCTAAGCTGGATTTGGTTCCAGGGTGGAATCTCAGTGAAGTCAGATCAAAGCTGGGAAAAGTGGTGGGAGGAGGAAACTGATCACCTTAGGACCTCTGGTCTGTGGGGGAGCATCTTGGAAATCATTATAGACCTCCGATATTTCTTCTTTCAGTATGCAATTGTTTACCGGCTTCACATTGCCAATGGGAGTAGAAGCATCCTTGTCTATCTTCTTTCATGGACATGCATACTGCTGGCTTTTGTGGCTCTTGTCGCAGTTGCTTACTTCCGAGACAGATACGCAGCAAAGAAGCACATAAGGTATCGGCTTGTCCAAGCTATAATTGTTGGTGCCACTGTGACTGGTATTGTCCTGTTGATAGAATTCACAAATTTCAAGTTCATTGATGCCTTTACTAGTCTCTTGGCTTTTCTGCCAACTGGCTGGGGAATCATATCTATTGCTCTGGTGTTCAAGCCATACCTGAGGAGGTCTGAGACAGTCTGGAAAACTATTGTCACAGTGGCACGCCTGTATGATATACTGTTTGGAGTAATTGTTATGACACCTGTAGCTGTGTTGTCATGGTTGCCGGGGCTCCAGGAAATGCAAACAAGGATCCTATTCAATGAAGCCTTCAGCCGAGGACTTCATATTTCTCAAATGTTTACTGGCAAAAAAGGACATGGAGTTTAAGGTATGATATGTGTGTCCTTGTCTTGTGTCTCCTCTTTGTAAGGATGCCTATGAACACTTTAGGAGCAAGTGGTCCAACTCTGCACATGTTAGCTTAGTTTCTAGAATTGCTTCTAAAGATAACAAATCATTGATTGTTCTTGAACTTCCTTATCCCTTATTTTCTTGTTAGTTATTTTTATCCAACCGTTCCGTTCATTGAAGAAACAGCACCACACAACACTTGTTTAAAGCTCAGTGAAACAAAACGGAAATATTACAGCGCCTGCTAACGCAGCCTGCTTAAACCTTATTTCCTTATTAGGTATCTAAACAAAAAATCTGTTTGTTTGAATCGCAATTGTGTTCTCGCCTGCAATCAGATACTTGTTCTTCAGCTAAATTCACCTTTTGTTCTTTCAGCTCAACCCATTTTCATTTCTCAAAGTGATCTGCTTCATTATTCTGGAGGGTGCAGTTCTTCTCAGTGATATACGGTACGTGGATGGCACATGGTCAAGTACTGTAGTGTAGGTACAGCTGATCGAACACACTAACATTGAGACTACTCTGCAGGTTCACAGATGCTTCTGGTTTAGAGTAGATGGATGCTAGTTTCTGTACAGGCGACATCTTTACCTTGATTCTTTGTAACTTGATGTACACATGGATTTCCGTAGTAGAAATGATGCGATCAAACTTAATGAGTCGTCGATTAGGCTCATATTCATGGTTCGAGATTTTGCTAGTTTTGTAGTGAAACAGAGCTGTACAAGCTTTATCCTGAATGGACTTCTCGTGCCAGACATTTCTTCGGGTGCTGCCATGTTTTCGTTGTAAAGCTGGGAATTGCTGTTCCTGCTTTTACCTGCACATACATCTACATTGTGGGAGATTGTAATCTTGTACACCAATTGTTATCGGAAATGTCATCGGCTGGGTCTTTCTGGTGGCGCTGCTGGCTGATCCATATTGGGATGTACTACTTCTCGTGTCAATTATTGTGTCTGCTTTATGCATGCTGCAGTCTGGATCCTGATCATGTTCTTCAGCTCTTGCCAATTATTGTCTAGTTTATGCATGCTGCAGTTTGGATTCTGATCATGTTCTTCAGCTCTTGTGCATGATTATGTGTGCGGTGATGCGCCTCATCAGCTCATGTCTTGTGTTTACGGGTGAATTCTATGAGCCCTGGCCTCGGCTTGCGCCATGGGCCATCTTTTACCCGCCATACGTACTTCCATTTTTTTGATATATGTTAAATATTTTTAGATACACGTTGAAACATTTTTTAAACTACATGACTATTTTTTACATTGTATAAACATTTTTTAAATGTCAATATTTTAAAAATTCATATGTTTTTGTAAAATGTAGTAATGTACTTTTCTTGAATGGTATGAAACATTTTTTTACGTTGTATAAACATTTAAAAAAATGTCATGTACATTCTTTTTAAACCCTTGAACATTTTTGAAATGTCACAAATAATATTTTTAAATGCTATGAACATTTCTTAAACTTCACAAACAATTTTTTACTCTGCATGAACATTTTTGAAGTGTGTGCTGAACTTTTCAAAAGTTTAACTAATGTAATGATTGAGCTATCTATATTTGGAATATTTCTAAAATAATAATACAACTAAAAAGAAAAAAAACTTGTGTCGTAGATGTGAGGCGCTAATGCATGCACACATCTATCAGGAGCAACTAGTTGGAGGGTGCCATGTGGCACGTCCCAGCATCACCACATGTCATGCACGAACGCTTCCCGTAAGATGATTTCTTTCAGGTTTTTCTGTGTTTTTTTATTATAACTATTATTATTTTCTATTTTTTATTCCTTTGTGTTTTTGTGCTTCCGCGTGAAGCAAAATTGTGCTTCTTCCGTGCAAGCACAATTGTGCTTCCCCTAATGTGAAGCAAAGGCGTGCTTCCGTGTGAAGCACAGTTTGTGCTTCGACAAGGGGGTAAATAAGGGGGAAGAGGAGTTGTAACGATAGAAAAGAGAAATGACTAAGGAATGAACAATTCTCTCTTCTTAAACAACCTATATACTCCACACTTAACCAACATTTGATAGATTATCCAACCCCGAGTGTGAAAATATAATTGTGCTTCACTTTTGTGAAGCACAATTAGTACAATTTTGTAGCATAGTTAAGTAAAAAAAGGTTAAAACCTATCAGAATGAGATCTACTTTCAAAGATCTCGATGCGAGGATCGCCGACAGTGAAAACGGTTCGAGAGATAAATCAATTTGAGAAATGAATATACGAAGTATGCACAAATAACCCACACATCTTTCCTTGCCCAAGGGAAGAAGTCCACAAAAACTCCATAACTACGACAAGTGGTGCACAAGTATTGTGCCACTTGTCACCACCAGAGGAAATGGGAGTGGCCCTTGCAAGGGGTATCCCTTAACTAGTGATTTTACTGAGATGCACCCTGGCTTTGAGTTGTGACTCCACCAGAATTGATGGACTCGTGTGTGTAATCGGCCTTGATGAGGCTCGCAGGCAGACTAAGACACTAGGTCGATATTAACGAAACATGCAACAAATGGAATTAGCATGGGGCTCCTTTCTTTAAAAAACCGACCAGGAGGCTAGCGGGTACTCTTGTTGGGATTAGTCCCACATTGGTTGCGGGAGGAGACAAAAGACAACTTGTAAGGGTAGGGTGTTCCCTCCTAAGAGGCTAGTCTTTTGGGGAAGAGGTCCCAAGGTCTCCCATAAGTCAGTGTTGCTCTTCGATTGGGCCTGGTCGACGCATGTGGGTTGGAAACGCTGGTTAGCGGACTCGTGATTGCATAACAACTCTAGCATCCTTTATGGTAATGTGCAGGAGAGACCCTTGATACGTCTCCAACGTATCAACTTTTGTAAACACTTTTGCTCTTGTTTTGGACTCTAGTTTGCATGATTTGAATGAAACTAACCCGGACTGACGATGTTTTCAGCAGAACTACCTTCGTGTTATTTTTGTGCAGAAATAAAAGTCCTCGGAATTGGACAAAACTTTAAAGAGATTTTTATGGAATAAATAGAAAATGCTGGAGGCCCCCCCCCAGCAGGCCACAAGCCTGAGGGGCGCGCCCACCCCCCAAAGGCGCACCCTGTGAGCTTGTGGCTCCCACGAGCCTTCGTCTGACCTAATTCCAAGGCTATATATTCCGTCTTCCCGAGAAAAAGACCAGGGAATTTTCTTTATCGCGTTTTACTATACAAAGCCGCCACCACCTCATGTTCTTCGCCAGGAGCCCTAATATGGAGTCCGTTTGAGGCTCCGGAGAGAGGGATTCGTCGTCGTTGTCATCATCAACCTTTCTCCATGAACAATTCCATGATGCTCATAACCAGAAGTGAATAACTCCTTTGTAGGCTTGCTGGACTATGATGGAGATGGATGAGATTTCTTATGTAATCAAGGCAATTTGTTAGGGCATGATACCTAGTATCCACTATGTTCTGAGATTGACGTTGCTATGACTTTGCTATGCTTAATGCATGTCATTAGGGCCCGAGTGCCATGATTTCAGATCTGAACACTTATGCTTTTCATGATTATATACTTGAGATGTTGATCTTACTTGCAAGTTATATGCACTTATTATTGTTCTAAAGCGCAGACCCCAAAGTGACAATAATTGAGATACTCTCCGGAAATGACTATAACTTGAGGAGTTGATGTATTCACTATCTGTTAATGCTTTGTTCCGGTTCTCTATTAAAAGGTGCGCCTTAATTACCCTTAGTTTCCATTAGGACCCCACTACCATGGGAGGGTTGGACAAAAGATGTCATGTAAGTTCTTACCGCAAGCATGTATGACTATATACAGAGTACATGCCTACATATGATTTGATTGACGAATTGGAGCGATTGTGTATCGCTCTAGGTTGTGACTGTTACATATTGAATTTCATCCAATTATCCACCGTTGCTCCACTGCCTATGCTTTTATAATATTGCCTTTGCGCAAGTCACTATTACTGCTGCTATTCCAATTGCTACAAAACTACTATTACCGCTACTGTTACCGTTACTACCGTTATACTGCTTTCACGACTCTCATATAATTGTGCTACTAATAAATTGCTACAAGGAAGTGATTCTCAGGTGTGGTTGAATTGACGAGGGGAGGTAAGGAACTGCAAACTAGCTCCACGCTTGATTCACCTTCTGTTTTAAGTCAGACACCACCACCTGTTATTCAATCTGATATATCGCAAGTAATATACACCGCTTCTGCTAATGATGATTGCTACTTGTGAGCTGCGTTGGGATTTGCCCGAAGAGGAGGGGATGATGCAGTACAGTAGAGATAAATATTCCCCTCAGTTACGAAACCAAGGTTATCAATCTAGTAGGAGAACCAAGCAACACTATGTAAACAACACCTGCACACAAACAACAAATACTCGCAACCCAACGCGTAGAGGGGTTGTCAATCCCTCAACGGTATTGAGATACATTATATTGTATAGGTTTTGATAAATATATCTAACTAAAACACAAAATAAAATAAATAAAAGAAAATTGCAGCAAGGGATTTTTGGTTTTAATATATGATAGAAAATAAACCCCGGGGCCGTAATTTTCACTACAGGCTTCTCTCGAGAAAATAGCATACGGTTGGTAAAAAAATTACTGTTGGGAAATTGATAGAAAAGCAAATAATTATGACGATATCCAAGGCAATGATCATGTATATAGGCATCACATCCAAGATTAGTAGACCAAATCGATTCTGCATCTACTACTCCACACATCGACCGCTATCCAACATGCATCTAGTGTATTAAGTTCATGGAAAAACGGAGTAATGAGATGGCATGGTGTAGACAAGACAAAAATCATGTATGAATAAAGCCCATCTTGTTACCCTTAATAGCAATGATACATGCGTGTCATGTCTCTTTCTGTCACTGAGATTGAGCATCGCAAGATCGAACCCATCACAAAGCACCTCTTCCCATGGCAAGATAAATCAATCTAGTTGGCCAAACCAAACCAATAAATTGGAGAAGAAATACGAGGCTATAACAATCATGCATAAAAGAGTTCAGAGAATACTCAAATAATAGTCATGAATTTTAGACCTGATCATAAACTCACAATTCATCGGATCCCAACAAACACACCGCAAAAATAGTTACATCAAATAGATCTCCAAGAATATCGAGGAGAACATTGCATTGAAGATCAAAAAGAGAGAAGAAGCCATCTAGCTACTAACTACGGACCCGTAGGTCTGTGGTAAACTACTCACGCATCATCGGAGGGGCAACAAGGATGATGGAGAACCCTCCGTGATCGTTGCCCCCTCCGACAGAGTGCCGGAAAAGGCCTCTAGATTGGATCTCGTGGTTCTGGAACTTGTGGCGGTGGAAAAAATATTTCGTCAAGGCGGTAGGTCAAGGCGGTGCCCGTGGGCCCCACTACCCACCAGGGCGCGCCAGAGGCCCATGGTGCGCTCTGGTGCCCAGTGGGCCCCACGAGCCTCTTCTTGTGTCCTCCAGAAGCTTCCAGGGTCTCTTCTTACCAGATAAAAATCCCCAAAAAGCTTCGTGGCATTTGGACTTCATTTGGTATTGATATTCTGCAAAGTAAAAAACAAGCAAAGAACAACAACTGGCACTAGGTACTAAGTTAATAGGTTAGTCCCAAAAAATGATATAAAGTTGCTAGTAAATGTATATAGAACATCCAAGATTGATAATATAACAGCATGGAACAATCTAAATTATAGATACGTTGGAGACGTATCAATGATACTCATGATGATGCTTCTTACTTGCTTAATTAAAGTGTGTTACTTGGGGAGACTTGATGCTCATATTGCTAAAGCTAAAGAATATGAAATCACCGACAAATATGAATCACCTGCTACACCTAGTACTCCTGCTAGGTATAAGATGTTTGATACTCCTGATAGTTACACTTTTCCTGAGGAGATTACTAGAGGATTAATGGCTTATGATACTCATAATGGCCTAGAAGTTTTATATCTATACTTAAAGAAAAAGCCATGAACCAAATGATGAAACATGACCCTAAGTTTGCTACATCTCCTATATTTATTGATGATGAGGATCATGAATTCTCTGTTGATCCTAAACTTATCATTCTGATAGAATCTGATCCTTTCCATGGTTATGAGTCTGAAAAGGTTATTGTCCATCTTACTAAACTAAATGATGTTGCCACCCTGTTTGCTCAACAGGAGAAAATTTGTTATTTATATTCTTAAGTTTTTTCCTTTCTCATTAAAGGGGGATTATAAAACTTGGTTTAATAACCTTACTCTTGGTAGTGTGCGTAGTCCCCATGACATGATTTACTATTTCTCTGAAAAATATTTCCCTGCTCATATGAAACAAGCTGCCTTACAGGAAATGTATAGTTTTAAACAACTTGAGGAAGAGCATCTCCCTCAAGGTTTGGGGAGACTTCTCCAATTATTAAATGATTTGATTGATCATCCTCTTAAGAAAAATGAAATCCTTGATATTTTCTATCGCAGACTAACAGATGCTTCCAGGGATTACCTAGATAGCTGTGCTGGTTGTGTTTTCACGAAAAGAACAATTACACATGCTTAAGATTTATTGAATAACTTATTGAGAAATGTTGACGATTGGACACTTCCCGGACCACCTCCGAAACCAACTCTGGAGAAAAGAGGTATTCTATTCCTCAGTCCAGAACATATCCAAGAAGCCAGAATCTATGAAAGAGAAAGATATTAAATCTGAAGATGTTAAGAATCTACCACCTATTAAAGAAATACATTGACTCAACGTTCTGACACATGTACTACAGGTAAATTCTCTTTATAGGTTTGATGAAGGTGATATTCCTTATAATAAATCTCCAAGTCAGTGCCTAGATGAATTTGATAATTTTATCTTAAACAACAAAACTTGAATTTGCAAATTAGTGATCAATTGAAGCAAAATCCTATTGTGGTTGACGCTTGAGTGATGTGCTAGTTAGAGTTTTCAATGATGTTAAAGGATTATGCAAGCATTTTTCTATGGTTCACACTGAGCTTGAACAAGTTTCTAGATCAAAACATGATTTGTTTAGGGACATGCATAATAAACTTAATAAGCATGTTGTTGGAGTAATTACTAGAGGTGGTAAAATGGCTCAGGAACCTTTATTTCTTGAGGGACATCCTAAAAGACTTGAACAAGATTCTCACAGAGTTAATGATAGTGCACTTAGTTCACCTAAGAAGAAAAGGAATAGGAATAAAACTTTGCATGCTTCTAGTGAACCTGTTATAGAAAAACCTGCTGAAAATCCTAATAATGTTTCTTTTTCTAACGCTGAGACACAATCTGGTGATGAGCATGAACCTAATAATGATATTGATAATGCTAATGATGTTAATGATGATCATATTGTTGACGATGCTCCACGTAGTAATAATAATGAACCTGATAATGATGTTGAGATAGAACCTGAAGTTGAGCTTGATGAATCACCACCTACAAAAGATATGATAAGAGAGATTTTGTTGCTACGAAGCATGGTAGAGAAAGAGAGCCATGGGTACAAAAACCTATGTCTTTTCCTAGTAAAGCTTTGAAGTCTAAAGACGCGGATGCTTTTAATCGCTTTGTTGGATTGCTTAGACCTCTATTCCAGCAAGTACGTTTGACTGACGCTATGAAAATGCCTCCTTATGCCAAATGTATGAAGGATATTATTACTAATAAAAGAAAGATTCCAGAGACTAAAATTTCTACTATGCTTGTAAATTATTCTTTCAAGGAAAAAATACCTGAAAGCTAGGAGATCCAGGGAGACCTACTATACGATGCTCTATTAAGAATAATCATGTTAGAACCGCTTTATATGATTTAGGAGCTAGTTTTAGGGTCAGGCCCTTTTCTCTATAAAAGACTTGATTTTAATAAGTTGATTCTCACTGAATTCTCTTTGCAAATGGCCGATAAGTCTACAACTATTCCTGTTGGTATTTGTGAGGATGTTCCGGTTGTGGTTTCTAATTTTACTATCTTAACAGACTTTGCTATTCTTTATATGCCCAAGGACGACAATATGTCGGTTATCCTTGGAAGACATTTTCTTAATACTGCAGGGGATGGTATTGATTGTAATAAAATCAAGGTCACTTTTCATGTTAATGACAATGAGCATATGGTTTATTTCTCGAGGAAGCCAAATAAAGGGAACAGTCTCCATTCTATCGAAAAAATTATGACTATCACTATTGGAGACTTTGAATTTTCTCTCCTGGTTCCTGAAAAGAAATATCAAACTAATATGATTGGAACCATGCCTATCAAAGTTGAGGTAACTTAGTGTTGTATAAAGATTCTTCGGATTTATGCCACTCAAAAATAGTTCGTTAATAAGATTTGATCAACCTTGTTAACGTATTCTTTTTGAGGAGCATATGGTCGATGAATTCCGTAAGTGCAAATTTCTATAACTTTAGTTTACCCTCTGTTATTTTTAGTTTTGAATAAAGTTTAACCCATTAGAATGCCATGTTTATCCCATTTTTTGAATTTTCTATGCAATAAAAATGTCCTGAAAATAGAAGTTCTTAGAATGTCCTAAAAATTTAGTATGATTTTTTGTGCAATAATATTTAAGAGTTTCGGGCGCTGAACACACCCCTGGGGGTGCACCTGCTGGCCACAAGCATGCATGGCGCACCCACCCCTTGTGCGCGCCATGTGAGCTTGTGGGTTCCATAGGAACCATCACTAGTAGCCCACGACGAGAACCTTCTTCTACCCCTAGAAAAATTCAGTCTTGCTCTCTTGCTCGAGTTCTTGCTCATACACGCACAATTTTCGATCTAGTTGCTTGGGGCTCCATTTCCGAAACTTTTTGGAGGAATTGCTCCTTGGTATGTGACTCCTCCAATGGCCCAATTAGTTTTTGTTCTACTGGTTTATACTTTGCTTATTTGGCTGCTATTAGTGACCATGAAAATGAGCTTGCATGTTTTATTTAGTTGGTTCTAAGTAGTTTTGATGCATGATATAGCCTCTAGGCACTTGTGGGAGTAGTTGCTATCAAATATGTTGAGTTTTGTTCACCTCTTATAAGTTGTCTAAATTGTTTAAAAAAAGAAAGATGTTTAGGAGGATGCTCTTAGGAGGCTCTTCAAGCCAGAGCGCGGCAAGACACGCATACCACGAGCCCGGACAAGGTTCTTTGCGGGATGCCGATGTGAAAGCTTGTCAGTGGCCATGTCTGACCTAATTCCAAGCGTATATATTCTGTCTTCCCGATAAAAAAAATTAGAGAGAAAGTTTTATCGTGTTTACTACACGGAGACGCCGCCAACTCCTGTTCTTTGTCGGGAACCCTAATTTGGAGTCCATTCGAGGCTCCGAAGGAGGGATTCGTCGGCCATGTCATCGTCAACCTTTATCCATCAACATTTCATGATGCTCATCACTGAGAGTGAGTAATTCCTTTGTAGGCCTGTTGGACGGTGACGGAGATGAATGAGATTTCTTATGTAATCGAGTCAAATTGTTAGGGCATGATCCCTAGTATCCACTATGTTCTGAGATTGATGTTGGTATGGCTTTACTATGCTTAAGGCTTATCACTAGGGCCCGAGTGCCATGATTTCAGATATGAACACTTATGCTTTTCATGATTATATACTTGATATGTTGATCTTATCTGCAAGTTATACGCACATATTATTGTTCTGAACCGCAGACCCTAGTGACAATAATTGGGATACTCTCAGGGAACGACTATAATTTGAGGAGTTCATGTATTCACTGTTTGCTAATGCTTTGCTCCGGTTCTCTATTAAAAGGACCGTCTGAATTGCCCTTAGTTTCCCATAGGATCTCGCTGCCACAGGAGGGTAGGACAAAATATGCCATGCAAGTTGTTACCGCAAGCACATATGACTATATACGGAATACATGCCTACATATGATTGACGAATTGGATCTATTGTGTATCGCTCTAGGTTGTTGCTGTTACATATTGAATTTCATCCAAATATCCATCGCTCCTCCATTTCCTACACTTTTATAATATTGTCTTTGCTCAAGTCACTATTACTCATGTTGTTCCAATTGCTACAAAACTACCATCACGGCTACTGTTACCGTTACTACTGTTACCACTGCTTTCACTGCTATCATATTACTGTGCTACTAATAAATTGCTGCAAGGAAGTGATTCTATGGTGCGGTTGAATTGACAACTCAACTGCTAAGGCTTATATATATTCTTTCGCTCCCCTTGTGTCGAATCAATAAATTTGGGTGAAATACTACCCTCGAAGATTGTTGCGGTCTTCTATACTTGTGGGTCATCACCCCCTCGTAGCACACCAAATCCTCAGACCTTGTTCGGTTCAAGAGTGTTTAATCGTCTAGTGGATTTAATCCTCTAGAGGATTGGGTGATCCCCCACCCTGCACCAGGAACAAATACATGTCGCCATGCAATCCATGTTAATTATTATGCATTCGGTTAACCCCTTTCTGCAGCTAGATAGAGAACAGAGAGTAGACAGGGGAGAAGCACCGAGAGAGACAAAGAGAGAACCAACCTGAAGGTCTTTTCACCGGTTGCCTCCTCTTCTCCGGCGTGAGGTGGCGGCGGAGATTGCTCGAAGTCCAGCTAGGGTTTCGGCCGGGCTCCATGGTTGTCTGGGTCGCCGTCGAGCTCGTGCTGCTTCCCTTGAATGTTGTGCCGATAGTTGAAAAGAGGAGAAGTGATGGGGAATGAAGCATGAAAATAAAAATTTCCTACGAACACCCAAGACCTTATCTAGGAGATCCAAAGCAATGAGAGGGGAGTGTGTCTACATACCCTTGTAGACCGAAAGCGGAAGCGTATATAACGCGGTTGATGTAGTCGTACTCTTCGCGATCCAATCACGATCCTACCTGATCTAGCGCCGAACGGACAACAACTTCGTGTTCAGCACACGTGCAGCTCGATGATGTCTCCTCCTTCTTGATCCAGCAAGCAACAAAGGAGAAGTAGATGGGATCTCAACCAGCATGACGGCGTGGTGGAGATGGTGGTGGTGCAATCCCGGCAGGGCTTCGCCAAACGCTGCCGAGGCCAATCTAAGTTGAAAATAAAGTTTTGGGAGAGGTAGGGCTGCCGCCGGGGCATGGGATTTTGTGTCCCCAGCCCCTCCCTCTCCCCCACTATTTATAGGAGGCAAGAGGGAGGTCTGGGGCGCAGCCTTGACCCCTCCTCCAAGGGAGGGGGTGCCGGCCTAGGGAGGAATCCTCCCTCCCCAATGCACCTAGGGGGGGTGCCTTCCCCCCTTACGACTCTTCCCCTTTTCCTTATTCTAGGCACCTTGGCCTTTTGGGGCTGGTGCCCCTAGCCAATGGAGGCCAGGGCGCACCCCCTACAGCCCATGTGGGCCCCCGGGGCAGGTGGACCCCCGGACCCCTTTCGACACTCCCGGTATAATGGCGATAATGTCCGAAACTTTTCCGACGACCAAAACAGGACTTCCTATATATGTCCGGACCATTTCGGAGCTCCTCGTGATGTCCGAGATCTCATCCGGGACTCCGAACAACATTCAATTACCTATGCACATATCCCAATACTACTCTAGCATCATCGAACGTTAAGCGTGCGGACCCTACGGGTTCGAGAATCATGTTGACATGAGCGGGACACCCCTCCAGTCAATAACCAATAGCGGGACCTGGACGCCCATATTGGTTCATACATATTCCACAAAGATCTTTATCGGTTGAACCACGATGTCAAGGATTCAGTCATTCCCGTATGCAATTCCCTTTGTCTGGCAATATGTTACTTGCCCGAGATTCCATCGTTGGTATCTCCATACCTAGTTCAATCTCGTTACCGGCAAGTCTCTTTACTCGTTCTGTGATCCAAGATCTTGTGACTAACTCATTAGGCACATTGCTTGCAAGCTCTTATGATGTTGTATTACCGAGAGGGCCCGAAGATATCTCTCCGTCACACGGAGGGACAAATCCCAGTCTCGATCCGTGCCAACTCAACAGACACCTTCAGAGATACCTGTAGAGCACCTTTATGATCACCCAGTTACGAAGTGACGTTTGGATACACACTAAGTATTCCTCCGGTGTCAGGGAGTTGCACGATCTCATGGTCTAAGGAACAGATACTTGACATGATGAAAGTTGTAGCAAATAACTAAACGATCTGATGCTAAGCTTACGGTTGGGTCTTGTCCATCACATCATTCTCCTAATGATGTGATTCCGTTATCAAATGAAAACTTATGTCTATGGTTAGGAAACGTTAACCATCTTTGATCAACGAGCTAGTCTAGTAGAGGCATGGTTGCTTGTATCTGTGTTGGTATTTCCCCGAAGAGGAGAGGATGATTGATACATCTCCAACGTATCTATAATTTATGAAGTATTCATGCCATGTTTACAACAATTTTATATGGTTTTGGTATGATTTTATTAGAACTAACCCGGACTGACGCTGTTTTCAGCAGAACTACCGTGGTGTCATTTTTTGTGCAGAAATAAAAGTTTTTGGAATGGGCTGAAAATTTACGGTGATTTTTTATGGACCAAAAGAGACCCCCGAAGCACCGGAGCTAGACCAAGAGGTGACCGAGGAGGCCACAAGCCAGGGGGCGCGACCTACCCCCCAGGGCGCTAGCTCCAGGCTTGTGGGCCCCTCAGGCACCCCCTTGACATGAGACCGACGCCAAATATTCTTATAAATACCCAAACCTCCGAAAAGAACCCTAGATCAAAAGTTCCACCGTCGCAAACCTCTGTAGCCATGAAAAGCCTATCGGACCCTGTTCCGGCACCCTGCCGGAGGGGGAAATCATCACCGGAGGCCATCTTCATCATCCTAGCGGTCTCCATGACGAGGAGGGAGTAGTTCACCCTCGGGGCTGAGGGTATGTACCAGTAGCTATGTGTTTGATCTCTCTCTCTCATGTTCTTGATTTGGCACGATCTTGATGTACCACGAGCTTTTTTACTATAGTTGGATCATATGGTGTTTCTCCCTCTCTATATTCATGTGATGAATTGAGTTTTACCTTTGAGGTGTCACTATTGTCGGATTCAATACCTTTATGGATTTGAGAACACTTGACGTATGTCTTGCGTGGGATACCCGTGGTGACAATGGGGTGTTCTATTGATTCACTTGATGTATGTTTTGGCAATCAATACGCGGATTCCCGAGGTGACATTGGGGTAATCTATGCATAGGGGTTGATGCATGTTTTCATCCTTGTTTCTCCTGTATAAATCTTGGGGCACTCTTTGAAGTTCTTTGTGTTGGATTGAATATTATGAATTTGAAGTTGTTTGATGCATATCGTATAATTGACCCACAGATACTTGTGGTGACATTGGAGTATCTAGGTGACATTAGGGTTGATTGATGTGTATCATATGGTGTTCTTTTACTACAAACTCTAGGGCTGTCTATGACACTTATAGGAATAGCTCAACGGATTGATCGGAAAGAATAACTTTGAGGTGGTTTTGTACCCTACAAGAAATTTCATCTTATGTTCTTCGCGATAGGAACTTTGGAGTGACTCTTTGTCGCACGTTGAGGGATTGCCATATGATTTAATTATTCTATCATTGTTGAGAGATTGCACTAGTGAAAGTATCAAACCTAGGCCTTTTTTCAAGCATTGCAATACCGTTTTTTCTCCATTTTATCAATTGCTACCTTGCTGTTTTTATTTATTCAGATTATAAAAATATATTTCTACCATCCATATTACACTTTTATCACCATCTCTTCGCCGAACTAGTGCACCATACAAATTACCATTGTATTTGGTGTGTTGGGGACACAAGAGAGTTTTTGTTATTTGGTTGCAGGGTTGTTTGAGAGAGACCATCTTCATCCTACGCCTCCCATGGATTGATAAACCTTAGGTCATCCACTTGAGGGAAAATTGCTACTGTCCTACAAAACTCTATGCTTGGAGGCCCATCACATGTCTACAAGAATAAAGTTGCGTAGTAGACATCAAGCTCTTTTCTGGTGCCGTCGCCGGGGAGGCTAGGTAAGCGGCATTCACATCCCGTCAATGAAGCTCTTTTCTAGCGCCGTTGCCGGGGAGGTGAGTGCGTGAAGGTATATCTTTAGATCTCACAATTGAATCTTTTAGTTTCTTGTTTTATCACTAGTTTGGTTTATAAAAAAAACTACAAAAAAAATGGAATTGAGGTTGCATCATATTATTCATCTTTATAATGTCTTTCGTTAAAATGATGGGAAGGAAAATTGTGCTCAGTTGTTAGAAGAAGAATGCTATAAAATGTTTGGTATAAATGATGAGCATGATTGCAATGTTGTTAGTATGAATTCTTTGAATATCCATGATGCTAATGATATGCAAAGCCCTAAGCTTGGGGATGTTATGTTTGATGAAGATGATATTTTTAGTCCCCCAAGATTTGATGTGCAAATTTTTTGTAATGATTGCATGCCACCTATTTATGATAATTATAATGATGAAAGTGGATTTGGAGAGGTTATGACTTTATTTAGTGATGAATCCACCATTTTGGACGAGGCTTCAGTTGACTATGATAACAAAGTTGCTATCTATGATGATTATGGTGATGACATGTATGATATAAATAATAATGATAACCATGGAACTTATCATCATGATTTCAATTTTCACTCCCATGATAGTTATTTTGTTGAGTTTCGTCCCACTACTATTGATGAGAATAAATTTGCTTATGTGGAGAGTAACAAAATTTCTATACTTATGCATCATGAAAAGAATGATTTATATGATAGATATATTTTTGAATTCATTCATGATGCTACTGAAAATTATTATGAGGTAGGAACATATGCTTGTAGGAATTGCAATAATATCAAGTTTCCTCTCTATGTGTTGAAAATCTTGAAGTTATGTTTGTTTTGCCTTCCTATGCTAGATGATTCTTGTTCCCATAAGTTGTTTGCTCACAAAATCCCTATGCATAGGAAGTGGGTTAGACTTAAATGTGCTAGTTGTATGCTTCATGATGCTCTCTTCATGTTTTAATTCTTATCTTCTATGTGAGCATCATTGAAATCATCGTGCCTAGCTAAAAGGCATTAAAGAAAAGCGCTTGTTGGGAGATAACCCAACACTTTTACCTACAGTTTTTGTGTGTTCACATGATTATGCTACTGTATTAATCATGTTTTATTGCTTTTGTTTCAATAAAGTGCCAAGTAAAGCCTTTGGGATAGTTTGGATGATAGTTAACTTGAATCTGTGCAAAAACAGAAACTTTTGCGCTCAGTCCAGGAATTTCTTAAATTCACTGGAACGTGCTTTTGTTCTGAAATTTTTACAGGTGATAGATATACAAATTCTCTACATTGTGCTAATTTTTCAGAATTTTTGGATTAGTAGAAGTATGGGTGGAGTACAGATTACTACAGACTGTTTTGTTTTTGACAAATTCTGTTTTTTTTGACTGGTAACTGTAGGGGAAACCCCCACAACATATCAAAACTTTATTGAGAAAATATATACAGTACAGGTATAGAAAAATTGGGGATTACAAGAGGTAATCAAAGAATCTAGGGGAAGAAGTAGAAATACAGGGTAGAAGCTACATATAAAAGTCCTCAAGGTGGCAGGAATGAAATCCAGCGTAGAAGATCATCTTTGTAGGCAGCTTTCACTCTATATTGCATTAAGCTGATGTCATGTATAAAAGCAGACCTCCATTTATTAAATCTAGCCCTCTCATGCATGAAGACCTTAGCATTCCTGATGATCCAGATATTCCAGCAAGCAATGAACACCACTTCAGTGAAGAAGGGCTTCCTAAAACTCCTGCTAGCATTAAGGACCAAATGAGCCATGGAGTCACCAGAAGACCAATCAATTTGCAGATAGTTCCAAATTCTGACACTAAAGTTGCAATTGAAAAACAAATGATCTCTTGTCTCCCTAGTCTGCAAAGGGCAAAGGACACAGCTCACTCCATCCTCCAAGTGCCAATGCCTCCTCTCCACCATGTCCTTGGTGTTCAACCTGTCCATAATAAGCATCCAAGTAAAAACTTTGATTTTCATTGTACAAGAGGACTTCCAGATCCAAGCTGTCAAAGGGTTGAAAGATGCAGAGACAAAAGTATGTGTGTAAAACAGCTTTGGTGAGTATCCCTTGGCAGTTCCCTTCCAAAACCAAATATCCTTGGACCTAGGTGCTCTAATGAGGCCACCCAACATAGACTGAAGAATAGCCAGTTCATCAAAAGCCTGGCTGGACAAAGGAAGGTGGAAATGCTGGAAAATGTCCTGGGAGCCCAAGAATTCCATAGCAGTAACCCAGGGGTCCTTAACATAAGAGTAAAGCCTGGGAAATCTGAGCTGAAGGCTAGACACCTGACCATCAAACTGCAAGTTATCTGACCACATGAGGGCAGTGTTCCCTGCATTGATCTGAACCCAAGCACACTCCCTAAAATGATGCATGACCTTGCAAATATCCTTCCACCAGAATGATCCACAATCAGAAGTTCCCTGAGGGACCCTATTATGGTAGTAAGTATCCCAAATTAAAGAAACCCAAGGAAGATCCTTTCTGTTAAGGAAATTATTGGCATGTTTGATCAAAAGTGCAGCATTCTGGGAAGCAAGGTTGAGGATGCCAAGACCTCCCCTGTTTTTTGGCCTGCAAATAAGGTCCCAAGCAGCTAGGGAGGGTGCAGGCTGACCCCTATTCCTCCTCCAGAGACATTGCCTCTGGATTCTTTCCAATTGTTTAAGAATTCCAGCTGGGACAGCCAAACTGCACAAGAAGAAGATGGGCATAGATGACAAAGCAGAATTAAGGAACTGCAGCCTTTCCCCCTGATTCAGAAAAGATGAACTAGCTGTCATTCTCCTCTCCATGCAATCAACCAGGGGCATAAAATCCAGCATTTTAGGCCTTGTAGTTCCCACTGGCAACCCAAGGTAGGTAAAAGGCATTTTCCCAATCTGACATCCAAAAGCAGAAGCTAATTCAGCCATGACAGCAGTGTCCACATTGATGGGAATAATAAAGGATTTATGATAGTTCACATCCAGACCAGTGGACTCAGAGAAGATCTTGAGCATATCCTTTAGAGCTAAAATTTGATCCTTGTCAGCAGGCAAGATAATAAGGGTATCATCCGCATACTGAACTACAGGGTAATCCTGATCACGACAAGGAATAGGTAACTGGAGAATGCCCCTTCTGAACATGTCATTAATTACAGTCTGCAGAAGATCAGCAGCTAGGACAAACAAGAGAGGAGAGACTGGATCACCCTGTCTGACACCCTTTTTGCACCTGAACTTCCTACAAGGGACACCATTAAGCAGAACAGAGGAGGTACCTGTGGAGAGAAGCTGCTTCATCCAAAGGATCCACTTCTCATTAAAGCCCTTATGTCTCAGAATTTGCACAATGGCCTCATGCTCGAGGGAGTCAAAAGCCTTTTCAAAATCCAACTTTAGAATCACAATAGGCTTCTTGGACTGATGACACTGGTGCAAATACTCAAAGGTCCACCCAATACAATCCTGAATTGTTCTACTTTTTATGAAACCATATTGGTTCTTGTGAACACACTGCATAATCACCTCTTGAAACCTATTGGCTGCCATCTTAGACAGAAACTTAAGACCCATTCCTGTTAAAGATATAGGTCTGAAGTCACCCACCTCCTCAGGGGAGGGCTTCTTGGGCACCAAAGTTATGTAAGAGTCATTGATATTCTCCAGATGGGCAGTACCCAGAAAGAAAGCCTGGGCCAGTTCATAGAAATCCTGAGAAATTATGTGCCAGCATCTTTTGAAGAAAAGACCATTAAAACCATCTGGACCTGGAGCTTTATCAACTGGCATGTGCTTGACAATCAAGTCCATTTCCTCCTTCTCAAAAGGCTTAGTGAGAACATCCAGTCCCACCACGGGTTCAATAAGGGAAGAAAGATCAAAGCCCATTTTAATGCCCCTAGAAGAACCCATTCTGTTCTTGAAACAGTCCCAGATAATACCCTCCATTTGGGAATGATCAGTCACCACCGTACCATCATGCAGATTTAAGCTAGCAATAGAATTTCTTCGGTATCTCTCCGTGGCCATAGCATGAAAGAACTTGGTGTTCTCACCACCCACTTTGATGTATCTGATAGTACATCGTTTCCTCCAATAAAGACATTGAAGGTGGAGCAATTTCTCAACATGGCATTTAACCACAATCCTGAAATTTGATTCCTGTCTGTAGAGTGTTCTATATTCCTCAAGCTCATCCAAGAGCAGGATAACACTATTGCATTTACAAATGAGAGTTCTCAGTTTAGAAATGCTCTTCTGCCACCTTTTGAGACACATTCTCAAGGACTTAAATTTGTCAGCTATCCTAGCAGTAATATGGCCCTTTCTGGATTGTTTCTGCCATGAGGAATCCACACAATCCATAAAACCCTCCAACTCCAACCAATAGTTCTCAAACCTAAAGATATTAGACTTGGGAATAGAGGTTTTAATTGTAACCATACAGGGCACATGGTCAGAAGCAGTCCTGGCAAGAGGTAACACCTCAGTCATGGGATAATCAGAGATCCAATCAACAGAAGTGAAGAACCAGTCAAGCTGCTCAAGAAGTGGATCATCCTGCATATTGGACCAAGTGTAGGCCCTGCCTTTGATGGGCAACTCTAAAAGGCCGAGGTGTCCAATTATCTCATTAAAGATGAACATGTCATTCAGATCACCACCAGGTAGATTCCTGTTATCCATAGACCGTAAGAAGTTAAAATCCCCCAATAACAGCCAATTCTCATCCACAGGAATGTTCAGGTGATACAACCAGTTTACAAAATTATCCCTGGCTTCCCCCTGACAGGGTCCATAGACCACCACAAGAGTCCAGCGCTCATTGTTGTGCCTAGAAACAAACTCAATTACCACTGCAAATTGTTGGACTTGCAATAAAGTCCCCCCAAATATAGACGAATTCCAAACAACTAGAATTCCACCAGAGGCCCCCAAGGAAGGAGAGAAAGCAAAGCAGTCAAATCTCTTGGGGCAAAAACTTTTAATCATGCGGGAATCAAATGAAGCACATTTAGTTTCTTGCAGGCAGGCAATAGCACAGTGGCTTTCATCAATCTTTTGTCTAACAGCTCTTTGCCTAGCTTCAGAATTTAAACCCCTGACATTCCAGCACAGAACATTCCAGTTTCTACAGAGATTATTCATAAAGGAATAACATAAACAAGTCACCCATGCACATGACACACAGTGCCAAATGCCCAAAAGCACACAGAGTTCCAAACCAGCATTATTACATAGCCCCAGAACAAAAAAAGAAAACCAAACACATAAAGCATATTTGTGGGCTCGCCAAACCCAACAGTATTGGAGTTCACTATTCATTGAGGTCTTGAGTTGTAGCAGCAGAGGGGTCCACCATAAGTGCATCCTCCGTGAGCAGAGCTGCATCAATCTCCAGCTCCTTGCCAATAGCTTGCAGGTGACTGATGGGAGTAGGCGGAGGGACAGCTCCAAATGCAGGATCTTCAGACTTCTCAGCAAAGAGGGGATTGGCCTTGGGCTTCTTCTTCTTGGGCTGCAGAACCAGCTCATGGAAAGTGGGCTTAAACCCATCCCGCTCGGCCGAACTTCTGGTACACCTACGAACAGAAGTTTCAACAAGTGGAGTAGGCGCCAAAACTTTGCGTGGCCTCCTGGCAGGTGCACGCTCAGGAGGAGGAGGAACCACAGTCACAACCCTGTCAGATTCATCCACAAAAAGTGCTCTAGCCACAGGTCGAGCAGATATCGACTCCTTCCATGTCAGCAAAGGAAGGGCATCCTGCTGGAAAGCAAAGTCCCAGGTTCTCTTGCTCAAAACGACAGGCGACAGGGGCTGAGACAGCAGAGGTTTAGGCACCTCAAACACCATTGGAGCAGTCAGGAAATTTTCAAACGAGCGCCTCCAAATCATCTCCGGCGACAGAGGGGGACCAAAAGGAATCAGAACCACAGGCTGCTCCAGAGTGCGGACATCAAAAGGGGGAGGTTGATACACCACAATGGCCCAATTATTAGCATCCTCCATATCCGGTGCTACCATTTGATCATTTGAATTAGCAGGAGAGGCCCCATCAATAAGAACGATAGGAGCAGGGGACACCTGGGGTTGATCTTCAGAGCTTTGGTGGGCTGAACTAGGTTGTGCCGAGGCATTCAAAACCACAGATTCTTGATCCTCCACAGCAGGCTCCGCAGCAGGTTCCTCCCAGTTGCCCCAATTGTCCTCATGCACCTCATTATGCGCAGGTTCAGGCGGAGGTGGTGGCACATCGTTCCACCCCAAGGCCGGGAATGGAGGCAGAATAAAAGGTGGCATCTCCGGGAAGGGAACACCAGGCATGGGATGGGGATTGCCATTCATGGGCATCCAGTCTTCATCCTGGGGCATCTGTTCAGCAAAATTTGCCCCCAGGATATACAGCGGCACCGTCCAAGACACCCGGGCACCACCCCAAGCAGCATAATCCATGAACACCACATCTCTTGGAACTAAAATATCTTCTGGAAAAGACGCAAAGACCAAAGTGCGCACGAGGTAAGGATCCTCACTAATCCAATGCTGAAATTTCCCAAATGTGTTGACCGCTGCCCGAATATTCTCCTCATTGCGAAGATCGAGCGGAATCCCCAAGAACATGAGCAGACCCTAACGGAAACCCTGAGCACCTCGAAACGAATCACCCTCATCGTGCTTCATAAAACGCACAAAACGATCATTGCCTAGAGGTTGGGGCGGCATCTGAAGAAGAGAAAACCTGACTGCAGCATCCCGAAGCTCGAAAAGGCCGACCGATCTAATCCAAGGCTGAGCAGACCTCACCAATACCCCATGGGCTTGCAACCACTGTACCACCTCCTCCCTAGCAGCACCAATCTGATCGGGAGGGGGATGGGCATTACCTCAGCAAGCATGAATTCCTCATGGCGGCGCACAAGTGGGGTATGTGGCGTCACATAGGTCCGAGGCAGACGAGCATCACCGCCGTCCACAATGTGATGGCCAGCCGGCACATACAGCATGGGGTCGAGGGGGAAGTTAGCCATCGGAGGGGAACAGTCCGGGCTGGAAGCAGGCGGCAAGAAGTCCGGTGGGGGAGGGGTCTCAGGTGGCAAGAAGTCCGGTGGGGGAGGGGTCGCAGGCGGCGCTGTCGAAGGCGTTTTGGGACCAGGACTGATGGAACAAGGCGAAGCAGTAAATGCGGAAGTGCAAGAGGAGTCCAAGTTTGGTAAAAGCTGTGTCAGAGAGATATTCTCGGTGGGAGCTGAGCGATCCTCGGAAGTTGCAACATTACCGGGTTTTGGTTTCCAAACCAAACCCAAAATACTAGCAAACTTGTTACAATCCTTTTTACCATGCCCCACCCGCAGACAAGAGGTATAACGCAATTTAGATGTGCACGCCACAGCAAAATGACCTTTAGATAAGCAGATCTGACACGTTAAAATTTCATCTACCATGCCCGTAATCAAATTATCAAAATCTTCGTCTGCTTGCTGAGAAGACGGAATGGAAAGCCCAGAAGGTAGCACCGGCTCCACCTGGACCGTGGACCGTGAAGGAGACGACCCAACATGGGAAGGCACGTCCACATTCAGAGAGCCAAAATTTCCGCCCGAGATAGACGGCGACCCCTTCGCAGCTGGTTGAAGATCCCTAACCGATCCAAAGGAAATGGAGGGGGTAGTTGTCGTCCACCGGAGCTCAGCCGGCGGCGAAGGGTGGGTGACCACCCGTTCATGCGCAGGAAGCGTGTACCCCGCATCCTCAATAGTTTGAATGCAAGTCTGCGTGGCCGGATAACGATAACCACGACAAGCAGGATAATTCTGGAACTGTGAAAACGAGAGCTTCTTGGCAGGGGCATGCGATGATTTTATCGAAGATTTACGGGGCTTGGTGTGCATAGCCAACATGCCAAGGGTAGCTCGACGTTTGGAAGGGCTAACAATGATCCACTCGGCATCACATTCCAATTTCCAAAGCTTGAACTCACGGCCCCAATTTGGGCCACCATTACCCCAAAGATGAAAGAAACATTTAAAATGATCACAAGAGAAAGAATGGAGCCTGAGAATGATTAAAGCCACAGCCTTGCAAGAAACGTGAAAACCAAAAACCCTCCCCGTGATCATAAAAACCATGAACTCAATAGCAGAACCTCCGATGGCCGCCTCAAGCGCCACTGCCACCGAATCCTCAGTCAAACGAAAATCATGCCGGCCAAAAGAAATTACCATGGTGAAGAAGCCCGTGTCATCCATGGGGTGCACCGGAAAACCCGTAGATTGAAAAACCTTCTCCGCAAAAACCAGACCCTTGGAGAAGTCCAAGCCAAGGGTGGATCCATCAGCAGAACCCATAGAGATGGGTATTAAAACGTAGATCTCAGTGCGCCAGAGAGATCTAGTGGAAAGGAAATGAAATTTGGTGGCTAGGGGAGGAGATCACCGGAGGTGGTGGCGATCGTCGGGGTGGGGGTGGGAGCGCCTATCATCCTTTTTGTCCCTCCCCTGTATTGCCACAAATTCTGTTTTCAATATATAGTTTGCTTGTTTTCTAGTGTCTATGGCTTATATTGCTCAATATAAATTGTGGAAATGACAGGCTACAGTAGGGATTGTGTGGAAACAATTATTAATCTTGTCTTTGACAGTACCTAAGTGAAATGGTTTGCTCTTTTATCATACTAACCTATCTCATGAAGTTCCGTTAAGTTTTGTGTGATTGAAGTTTTCAAGTTTTGGGTGAGATATCGATAGGAGGAGAATAAGGAGTGACAAAACCCTAAGCTCGGGGATGCCCAAGGAACCCCCAAGGTAATATTCAAGGAAGATCCAAGCAACTAAGCTTGGGGATGCCCCGGAAGGCATCCCCTCTTTCGTCTTCAACATTATCGGTAACCTCACTTGGAGCTATGTTTTCATTCGTCACATGATATGAGTTTTACTTGGAGCGTCATGTTATTTTTTTAGGATGTGCTTGCTGTTATTTAGAATAATGTTTTGCATCTTTCTTTTCAACAGAAATGTCAAGTATAGCCTTTGCCATGCTTATTTTGCAAGTATATGAGTTGCTGTTTCAAAACAGAAAGTTTATCGATGTTGCAAAAAATCCCGAGAAAAGTCAGAATGTGATAAAATGTTGAAACTTTTTGCACAATAAGCTCTGATAAATTTTCTACAGTGTGGTAATTTTTCATAATTTTTGGAGTTAATAAGTATTGATACTCTTGCATTCTTTACAGACTGTACTGTTTTGGCAGATTGCTATTATGTTTGCATATGTTTGCTTGCTTAATGATTCTATTTGAGGATAGGAGTATTAAATATGTAGAGAATGATAAGGTTTTTGCATTGGTTTATACTAAGTTATCTCACGAGTTCTTGTTGAGTTTTGTGTGGATGAAGTTTTTAAGATTTAGAGAAACCGTGATATAAAAGGAATTAAGGAGACACAAAAGCTCAAGCTTGGGGATGCCCAAGGCATCCCAAGATAATATTTCAAGAAGTCTCAAGCATCTAAGCTTGGGCATGCCCCGGTTGGCATCCCACCTTTCTTCATCAACAATTATCGGTTACTATCGGTTGAGCCTAAGTTTTTGCTTCTGCACATGAGTTGTGCTATTCTTGGAATGCCATTTTGTTTTGTTTTGCTTGATGTTTTAATAAAATACTTAGATCTGAAACTTTTAAATAAGAGAGAGTCCTCAATTAGCTACCCATCTACTTAACTACTCGCTTGATCTTCACTTATATCTTTTTGGAGTAGTTTGTCTTTTACTCTTGTGCTGCCCTTATGTCCTATGATTAAATTGTTGAATAAACTGAATATAATGAAGCTGAAATTATATGTTCATATCATGCCTAGTGGTAGCTTCACATTGGGTTTAGAAAGTGAAATCTTTTCAAGCTTGACAATCACAATATTGGTCATACAAGCAATTCATGAATGATTTGTAGAAGGAAGAGAACTTTCACATGCAAATACACTATCTTGGAAATCTTTTGTGATTGTGAGCCCCCATCAAAATATTATATGCCAAAATTGTTTAAGTTGGACAAGGAAGACAACGTAATGATTTATGTTTGTTCATATTCACATAGAAGTTATATTGTCATACATCCTTCAACATGTGCTGCTAGCCAAAAATTCCGCACCAAGTAGAGATACTACTTGTGCATCCAAAAACCCTTAAACCTAAATCTTCTTTTCAAGAGTCCACCATACCTACCTAAGGACCGAGCAAGATCCTTCAAGTAAGTTGTCATCGGTGCAATAAGGCAATAAAAATTGCTTCTAAAAAGTGTGAGATCATTTAGTGTAAGAGAAATTTGAGCGTTGTACGAACTTGTGATGGTAAAGAATAAAAGCGACAGACTGCATAATAAAGGTTGCCATCACAAGGGGCAATATAATGTGACATTCTTTTGCACTAAGGGGTTGAGCATACAAAAAAATAAGTGCATGGCAACCTCTGCTTCCCTCTGCGAAGGGCCTATCTTTTACTTTTCAGTATTTAATTTAATGCAAAGAGTGAAAGTTTTTCTCTATTTTCCTTTTATTTTTCTCTTTTGGCAAGCATCATGTGGCGAGGAAAGATCTAGGCACATATATCCAGTTGGATATGGGTAGCATGAGTTATTATTGTTGACATCACCCTTGAGGTGAATACGTTGGGAGGCGAAATTATAAGCCCCTATCTTTCTATGTGTCATGTTGAAACGTTTTGCTCATGTGTATGCGGTGAGTGTTAGCAATTATAGAATACTATATGATGGTTGAGTATGTGGAGCTCTTACTTAGACTCTGTTGAATAAGTTGAATTGCAATTGCTTGGTGACTGAGAACATAGGTTGTTGAGTTTCAAGAGAATTCATTGTTTGAACCTTAACATGTGAATTGGTTGCTACTATAACACGAGAAGTTTTATAAGAAAGAATTGTTGTTACGATGCTAGGAAAAGTGATTGAAATTATCATTGATCAAACTTATGCACTTTGCTAGCATTCACACTTCATAAATTATTTCTTTTATCATTTACCTACTCGAGGACGAGTAGGAATTAAGCTTGGGGATGCTGATACGTCTCCAACGTATCTATAATTTATGAAGTATTCAAGCTGTTATATTATCATTCTTGGATGTTTTACAATAATTTATAACAACTTTATATCATTTTTTGGGACTAACCTATTGACCCAGTGCCCAGTGCCAGTTGCTGTTTTTTGCTTGTTTTTCTACATCGCAGGAAATCAATATCAAACGGAGTCCAAACACCGCGAAACTTTTTGTGGATATTTGATGGACCAGAAGACCACCAATGGGCCAGAGCAGCACCTAGGGGGGGTGCCCTGAGGGGGCACAACCCACCAGGGCGCGCCTGCAGGCCCAGGTGGGTTGTGCCCACCTCGGTGGCCTCACGTACCCCCTCTTCGCCCTATAAATCGTCAAATATTCCAAAAACCCTCGGGGTAACCCTAGATTAGAAGTTCCGCCGCCACAGGCCTCTGTAGCCACTGAAAACCAATCTAGACCCTGTTCCGGCACTCCGCCGGAGGGGGAAATCATCACCGGTGGCCATCTTCATCATCCCTGCGGCCACCACGATGAGGATGGAGTAGTCCACCCTCGGGGCTGAGGATTTGTACTAGTAGCTATGTGTTTAATCTCTCTCTCTCTCTCGTGTTCTTGAGATGTCACGATCTTGATGTATCGCAGGCTTTTTTAATATAGTCAGATCATATGGTGTTTTCCCCTCTCTATCTTGTTGTGATGAATTGAGTTTTTCCCTTTGAGATTTTGTTGTTATCGGATTGAATACTTTTATGTATTTGAGAGCACTTGATATATGTCTTGCATATGAATACTCGTGGTGACAATGGGGTATCATATTGATTCACTTGATATGTGTCTTGGCATTCAACTCGCGGATTCCCGCGGTGACATTGGGGTAATCTATGCATAGGGGTTGATGCACGTTCTCGTCTTTTGTTTCTCCGGTAGAAATCTTGGGGCACTCTTTGAGGTTCTTTGTGTTGGATTGAGTATTATGAATCTGAAATTATTTGGTGTTATTTTAGTACGAACTCTTGGATAGATCGATCGGAAAGAATAGCTTCGAGGTGCTTTCGTACCCTACAAACGATTTCTTCTTATGTTCTCCGCTAGATAGGAACTTTGGAGTGATTCTTCGTTGCACGTTGAGGGATGGTTATATGATCCAATTATATTAGCATTGTTGAGACATTGCACTAGTGAAAGTACGTACCCTAGGCCTCATTTTCATGCATCGCAATACCGTTTGTGCTCCATTTTATCAATTGCTACCTTGCTGTTTTTATTTATTCAGATTATAAAAATATATTTCTACCATCCATATTACAATTTTACCACCATCTCTTCGCCGAACTAGTGCACCTATACAAATTACCATTGTATTTGGTGTGTTGGGGACACAAGAGACTTTTTGTTATTTGGTTGCAGGGTTGTTTGAGAGAGACCATCTTCATCCTACGCCTCCCATGGATTGATAAACCTTAGTCATCTACTTGAGGGTAAACTGCTACTGTCCTACAAAACTCTGCGCTTGGAGGCCCAACACGTGTCTACAAGAATAAAGTTGCATAGTAGACATCAACGGTGACATTACCATCAGAATCTGTCTTCTTCTTAAAGATCCATTTATTCTCAATGGCTTACCGATCATTGGGCAAGTCCACCAAAGTCCATACTTTGTTCTCATACATGGATCCTATCTCGGATTTCATGGCCTCAAGCCATTTGTCGGAATCTGGGCTCATCAAAGCTTCTTCATAGTTCGTAGGTTCACCGTTGTCTAACAACATGATTTCCTGGACTGGATTATCGTACCACTCTGGTCGGAACATACCCTGGTTGGTCTACGAAGTTCGGTAGTAACTTGATCTGAAGTTCCATGATCATCATCATTAGCTTCCTCTTCGGTTGGTTTAGGCATCACGGGAACTGCTTTCTGTGATGTGCTACCTTCCAATTCGAGAGAAGGTACAATTACCTCATCAAGTTCTACTTTCCTCTCACTCGCTTCTTTCAAGAGAAACTCCTTCTCTAGAAAGGACCCATTCTTGGCAACAAAGATCTTGCCCTCAGATCTATGGTAGAAGGTATACCCAATGGCCTCTTGAGGGTATCCTATGAAGACACACTTCTCCGCTTTGGGTTCGAGCTTATCAGGCTGAAGCCTCTTGACATAGCCGTCGCATCCCCAAACTTTAAGAAACGATAACTTAGGTTTCTTGCCAAACCACAACTCATATGGTGTCATTTCAACGGATTTAGACGGTGCCCTATTTAAAGTGAATGCGGTTGTCTCTAATGCACAACCCCAAAACTATAGTGGCAAATCGGTAAGAGACATCATAGAACACACCATATCCAATAGGGTACGATTACGATGTTTAGACACACCATTACGCTGTGGTGTTCCAGGTGGCGTGAGATGTGAAACAATTCCACATTGTCTTAAATGCATACTAAAATCGTAACTCAAATATTCACCTCAACGATCAGATCGTATAAATTTAATTTTCTTATTACGACGATTCTCCACTTCTCTGAAATTCCTTGAACTTTTTCAAATGTTTCAGACTTGTGTTTCATGAAGTAAATATACCCGTATCTACTCAAATCATCTGTGAAGGTAAGATAATAACAATATCCACCGCGTGCTTCAACACTCATCAGACCGCATACATCGGTATGTATTATTTCCAATGAGTCACTAGCTCGCTCCATTGTCCCGGAGAATGAAGTTTTAGTCATCTTGCCCATGAGGCATGGTTCACATGTCTCAAATGATTCATAATCAAGTGATTCCAAAAGTCCATCAGCATGGAGTTTCTTCATGCACTTTGCACCAATATGACCTAAGTGGCAGTGCCACAAAAATGTGGTAATATCATTATTAACTTTGCATCTTTTGGCATCAATATTATGAATATGTGTATCACTACGATCGAGATTCAACAAGAATAAACCATTGACAAGGGGTGCATGACCATAAAAGATATTACTCATATAAATAGAATAACCATTATTCTGTGACTTAATGAATAATCGTCTTGCAATAAACAATATCTAGATATAATGTTTTATGCTTAACGCAAGCACCAAATAACCATTATTTAGGTTTAATGCTAATCACGAAGGTATTACAAGCGTGCCGATGGTGATCATATCAACCTTGGAGACACTTCCAACACTTATCGTCACCTCGCCCTCAGCTAGTCTACGTTACTCCGCAGCTCCTGCTTCGTGTTACTAATATTAGCAACTGAATCTGTATCAAATACCCAGTTGCTACTACGAGCACTAGTGAGGTACACATCAATAACATGTATATCAAATATACCTTTGTTGACATTGCGAGCCTTCTTATCTGCCAAGTACTTGGGGCAGTTCTGCTTCCAGTGGCCTTTCCCCTTGCAATAGAAGCACTCAGTCTCGGGTTTGGGTCAAGCTTTGGGTTTCTTCATGGGGGCGGCAATTGCCTTGCCATTCTTCTTGAAGATCCCTTTCTTTCCCTTGCCCTTCTTGAAACTGGTGGTCTTATTGACCATCAACACTTGATGCTCGTTCTTTATTTCTACCTCCGCGGACTTAAGCATCACAAATAGCTCGGGGATAGTTTACTCCATCCCTTGCATATTATAGTTCATCACGAAGCCTTTGTAGCTTGTGTTGGGAAACGTAGCATGCAATTTCAAAAAAAATCCTACGCTCACGCAAGATCTATCTAGGAGATGCATAGCAACGAGAGGGGGGGGAGTGTGTCCACGTACCCTCGTAGACCGAAAGCGGAAGCGTTTAACAACGCAGTTGATATAGTCGAACTTCTTCTCGCTCCGACCGATCAAGCACCGAACGTACGTCACCTCCGAGTTTTGCACACGTTCAGCTCGATGACGTCCCTCGAACTCTTGATCCAGAAAATTTTCAAGGGAGAGTTCCGTCAGCACGACGGCGTGGTGACGGTGATGGTGAAGTGATCCGTGCAAGGCTTCGCCTAAGCACTACATGAATATGACCGGAGGCGTAAACTATGGAGGGGGGCGCCGCACACGGTTAGAAATCAATGTTGTGTGTTCTAGCGGTGCTCCCCCCTCATATATATAGGTTGGAGGGGAGGAGAGGCAGCCAAGGGGGCGCCCTAAGTAGGAGGAATCCTACTTGGGCGCTTCCCAATTTGGCCTCCCCCCTTTCCATATTCATCCGGAGGGGAAAGGAGGGAGGAGGGAGGAGAGAAGGAAGGGGGAGGCAGAATCCCTCCCCTTCCTTTCCCTCTTCTCCTCTTTCCTTCCCCCTTATTTCGGCCTACATGGGGCGCACCAGCCCCCTAGGGACTGGTCTGTCCCCTTCTTGGCCCATTAGGCCCATGTAGTTGCCGGGGGGATGGCCGGAACCCCTTCCGGTGACCCGATATGTACCCGGTACCCCCAGAACACTTCTGGTGTCTGAATACCATCGTCCTATATATGAATATTTACCTCTCGACCATTTTGAGACTCCTATTCATGTCCGTGATCTCATTTGGGACTCCTAACAACATTCGGTCACCAAATCACATAACTCATATAATACAAAACGTCATCGAACGTTAAGCGTGCGGATCCTACGGGTTCGAGAACTATATAGACATGAACAAGACACCTCTCTGGTCAATAACCAACGGCGGAACCTGGATGCTCATATTGGTTCCTACATATTCTACGAAGATCTTTATCGGTCGGGTCGTAATGACAACATACGTTATTCCCTTTGTCATCAGTATGTTACTTGCCCGAGATTCGATCGTCGGTATCTTCATACCTAGTTCAATCTTGTTACCGGCAAGTCTCTTTACTCGTTCCGTAATACATCATCCCGCAACTAACTCATTAGTCACATTGCTTGCAAGGCTTATTATGATGTGCATTACCGAGAGGGCCCAGAGATACCTCTCCGATACTCGGAGTGACAAATCCTAATCTCGATCTATGCCAACCCAACAAACACCTTCGGCAATACCTGTAGAGAATCTTTATAATCACCCGGTTACGTTGTGACGTTTGATAGCACACAAGGTATTCCTCCGGTATCAGGGAGTTAAATAATCTCATAGTCAAAGGAATATGTGTTTGACATGAAGAAAGCAATAGCAATAAAACTGAACGATCAATATTCTATGCTAACGGATGGGTCTTGTCCATCACATCATTCTCCTAATGATGTGATCCCGTTCATCAAATGACAACACATGTCTATGGTTAGGAAACTTAACCATCTTTGGTTAACGAGCTAGTCTAGTAGAGGCTTACTAGGGACACGGTGTTTTGTCTATGTATCCACACATGTATCAAGTTTCCGGTTAATACAATTCTAGCATGAATAATAAAGATTTACCATGATATAAGGAAACATAAAATAACAACTTTATTATTGCCTCTAGAGCATATTTCCTTCAGCTTGGTGGCAGTGACTGGAGAAATATGTCAATCGGTACTTCATCCGGAAGATTAACTCCCAACTGATTCAAACGGTTGTAGTACCCACACATTCTGAGTACATGCTCACTAACGGAGCTGTTCTCCTCCATCTTGCAGGCAAAGAACTTGTCAGAGGTCTTATACCTCTCAACACGGGCATGAGCCTGAAATACCAATTTCAGGTCTTGGAACATCTCATATGCTCCGTGGCGTTCAAAACATCTTTGGGGCCCTCATTTCTAAGCCGAAATCATGACGCACTGAGGATTGTCATCACTGCTGCACATAAGGCTTATGTCCTTGATGCACCGCTCGGTGTGCCAACTATTGCTTCTACAACTATTGCTAACGCATAGCGATAAAGTAAAGCAATTACATGGCGTTATTTGTTGACACGCGGGTCATACAATAAATTAAAGACAACCCTATGGCTCCTGTTAGTTGCCGTACTCAACAACATGCAAGTTGTGTGAAAGATCGAGGATGTCGCCTAGAGGGGGGTGAATATGCACTTTAAAATAATTACGTTTAGGCTTGAACAAATGCAGAATAAACCTAGTGGTTAAGTTGTCAAGCACAAAACCTACAACAACTAGGCTCACCTATGTGCACCAACAACTTATGCTAAGCAAGATAAACAACTAAGTGATAGCAAGATATATAACAAGAAACAATGTGGCTATCACAAAGTAAAGTGCATAAGTAAAGGGCTCTGGTAAGAGATAACCGAGGCACGTGGAGACGACGATGTATCCCGAAGTTCACACCCTTGCGGATGCTAATCTCTGTTTGGAGCGGTGGAGGCACAATGCTCCCCAAGAAGCCACAAGGGCCACCGTAATCTCCTAACGCACTCGCACAATGCAAGATGCCATGACTCCACTAAGGGACCCTTGAGGGCGGTCACCGAACCCGTACAAATGGAAACCCTTGGGGGCGGTCACCGAACCCGTACACTTTGGCAACCCTTGGGGGAAGTCACTGAAACCCGTCAAAATGCTCAGGGGGGTCTCCACAACCTAATTGGAGACCCCAACGCTTGCCCGAGGATTTACACCACAATGATTGAGCTCCGAAGACCACCAATCGTCTAGGGCACCAAGGCACCCAAGAGGAACAAGCTCAAGGGTACCAAGCACCCAAGAGTAATAAGCTTCTCAACTTGTAACTTCCACGTATCACCATGGAGAACTCAAACGAATGCACCAAATGCAATGGCAAGGGCACACGGAGTGCCCAAGTCCTTCTCCCCCAAATCTCACCAAAGCAACTAATGCTAGGGATGAAAATGAGAGGAAGAACGAAGAAGAGACCACGAAGAACTCCAAGATCTAGATCCAAGGGGTTCCCCTCACATCTAGGAGAAATTGATTGGTTGAAATGTGGATCTAGATATCCTCTCTCCCCCCAAAACTAGCAAGGATCCATGGAGCGATTGAGAGATAGCAGGCCCGAAGAAGGTCAACAATGGGGGAAGAACACGAGCTAAAGAGATAAGGTTCAATGGTGGAAGAAGACCCCCTTTTATAGGCACCCCCGAATCCAACCGTTATGCACTCAGGTCGTGCACAAGCGGTACTACCGCTTAGCACGGTCAAAACAGCCCAACGAGACAGAAAAACATGAACTGTAGTTCTGCCAGAGAGGTAGTACCGCTCAGGGGAGAGGTAGTACCGCTTATAAGAGGTACTACCGCCCGAAGAGGTAGTACCACTTATAAGAGGTACTACCGCTCGGAGAGGTACTACCGCTTATAAGAGGTACTACCGCTCGGAGAGGTACTACCGCTTATAAGAGGTACTACCACTTATAAGAGGTACTGAGGGAGTCCTGGATTATGGGGTCCTCGGGCGTCCGAGCTATGTGACGTGGGCCGGACTGATGGGCCATGAAGATACAAGATAGAAGACTTCCTCCCGTGTCCGGATGGGACTCTCCTTTGCGTGGATGGCAAGCTTGGCATTCAGATATGAAGATTCCTTCCTCTGTAAACCGACTCTGTACAACCCTAGGCCCCTCCAGTGTCTATATAAACCGGAGGGTTTAGTCCGTAGAGGTAATCATAATCATACAGGCTAGACTTCTAGGGTTTAGCCATTATGATCTCGTGGTAGATCAACTCTTGTAATCCTGATATCCATCAAGATCAATCAAGCAGGAAGTAGGGTATTACCTCCATCAAGAGGGCCCGAACCTGGGTAAACATCGTGTCCCCCGTCTCCTGTTACCATCAACCTTAGATGCAAAGTTCGGGACTCCCTACCCGAGATCCGCCGGTTTTGACACCGACATTGGTGCTTTCATTGAGAGTTCCGCTGTGTCGTCATCAGAAGGTTCGATGGCTCCTTCAATCATCTACAATGACGCTGCCCTAAGGGAGGTTTTTCTCCCCGGCCAGATCTTCGTATTCGGCGGCTTCGCACTGCACGCCAACTCACTTGGCCGTCTAGAGCAGATCGACAGCTACGCCCCAGGTTACTAGATTAGTTTTGGAAATCTGGACTATGTCGCTGATATCCGAGGAGACTTGATCTTCCAAGGGTTCATGACCCCAACCTTTGCTCTGGCCTTAGACTCGGAGCACATTGCCAGGTCCGAAGACGGGATTCCTGAGCCCGCCGGACTATCTGCAGCCACTAAGCCCAGTACGGGAGAGCCGGAGGAAGCAGTGTCACTGGCAACCATCCGGAAGCCGGACTCTTCTCCGGACACTGGCTCCGAGCCCTCGGAGTTAGCATCGTGTGAGCTCGGCCAAGAAGTCTCCTTCCCGCCGTACTCTACGGACTCTTTTCTCCCAGGCCAAACCTCGCCTTTAAGCGAGGCTCTGGACTTGATGCGATCCCTCGTCATTATAGAGGAGCAACGTCCGAACTACACCCAGCGCGGACTAGGGGCTGAGAGAAGGGAATTTCACGTCCCACCCACCACCCACTTCATAGCCACTGTCGAGGACTTAACTGACATGCTCGATTACGGCTCCGAAGACATCGACGGTATGGACAACGATGCCGGAGAAGAGCAGGCCCAAAACCCGCCGTTTACCGGACGCTGGACGGCCACCTCTTCGTATGACGTATACATGGTGGATACACCCAAAGAGGGTAACGGCGATAACGAGAAGAATGCAGTCGAGGATAACCCTCCTGAGATACAACCAAAGCACCGACGTCAGTGGCGCCGCTCTAAATCACGCCGTGGAAAAGACAGCAATACCGGCACAAGAGACAACAGTACTCTGGAGGATGCCGAAGACCAAGAAGAACCCGTAGAGCCAACCTCTGAACAGGACGATCGGGAAGATGGGCAAGTTAGCCCTGACGAACAGGCCGTAAACGAAGACTCGGAGGATAGCAATTATCTTCCACTCTCCGAGGATGAGGTGAGCCTCGACGACGAGGACTTTATCGTGCCTGAGGAACCTCTCAAGCAGGAACGCTTTAAGCGCCGGCTAATAGCCACTGCAAGGAGCCTGAAAAAGAAGCAGCAGCAGCTTCAAGCTGATCAAGACCTACTCAACGACAGGTGGACTAATGTCCTGGCAGCCGAGGAATACGGCCTCGAGCGCCCAACCAAAAGTTACCCGAAGCGTAAACTACTACCTCAATTCGATGACGAGGCACTGGAGCCCGTACCATAAGCGCGTAACGCGGCTGACCGACCACCACGTGGTCGGGACAGAACGACAACTCAAGCCGAACACCAGCCCATACCACCTCGCCGTAAAGGTAGAGACACAACAGCTCGGGGATATACATATGACCTGCGATAGGACCTGGAAAATAGGACAGGTCAGACTAGATCAATGATCTACCACCATACTGGGCAAAGACTGAGGCACAACTTGATTATGGTCCATAATACGGCTCGACCTTCCTCGGGCACACTTACTTTTCGTTTTCTTTTTATCCTTTTTAGGTTTCCTTTCCACGGCCCCCTCACGATGGCCTGTTCATCGACCCTTTCGAAGGATGGATATACCAAGGCGGCAAGCAACATAGACGTGTGGGGGAATCTCTAGGTGGTCTTCTTGACGATCACTCTACCTGTTTTCAGGACCCACACACAGCTCCCCCTTGGTCTCGGCATGTTAAATAGCCCTGTTGCCTATCGCACTATTTGTACAAATACGCTTTGACGTATTAATCAAATATAATGAAAACAGCTTGCAGCCCAACTTATGTGGCACTGGCTTACTACTTCATTTTACTTCGCTATTCTTATTGATTGCACCCGTACACTTTGGTACACTTTAATTCGTCAGGGGCTTCATTGCGCTCCGTAATACGACAAAAAATTCCGAACACATTTTACAGTATAGTTCGGCACCCCGAATTTAGCACTATATGCATCGGCTCCGAATCATGTCTTTGGTCAATAGTTGGGTTGCCCGGCTCCTGTGCTTACTACCTTACGTTCCGTCCCATCGGCTAGGGTAGTAAAGGGAGAACTAATGCGATTGTGTTTCTGGTTTATCCGGGTAAACACCTCAGTAGAAAAAGCCGAAAACTGATTGTCATGATGCGACGAGAGCTGGTCAGCTATTCGGAGGTTAAAATCTCTTGCGATTTTTTCCCGCATTATGCGAGGGATCGGCCTCCACCCGATCAGGTGTCTACAACACCCTAGTCTAGATTAACATATCCTAACTAGGGGCTGCGCCTACATTTCTATTGGCAAACCCCTATGGCTAAGTGAGGGTGATAAAGCCACATAGTCCGATTGCATGGTTCGTTGCACTAAACACCTCCTTCAAGGACCAAACTCTTGGATCAAGAGTGTTTAGGTTTTAACCCGAACACCCCCGTACTACCTACGTGGGGGATGAAGCCGACGACTGGCCAACTCTCAGATTTAATAAAAACGGCCACACAGGAGGCGAAATTTTAAATAAACAACAAGCATTATATTACATATCGACTTTGTTTCATAATACAAGACAGGATAACATGAATGTATTCATTCAAAGATAATGTCTTTTGCGCACGGGCCCTCTATAATGCGGGATCCCTCCAGGACATCATCAAAATACTGCTCGGGCGTACGGTGCTCCTTGCCCGCGGGCGGTCCCTCGGTCGCGAGCTTGACGGCGTTCATCTTCGCCCACTGCACCTTGACACGGGCGAAGGCCATCCGCGCACTTTCGATGCAGACCGACCGCTTGATGGCATCAAGCCGAGGGCAGGCATCGACCAACCGCTTCACGAGCCCGAAGTAGCTCCTGGGTATAGCTTCGGTAGGCCATAGATGGAATATCAAATCATTCATGGCCAATTCGGCCACCCTATCACTACTGGAATTAGCTAATTTGCCGTCAGCCAAGTCTTTGCCGTCCGCTGGCTGACGGCAAAGAAGGTCTTTGCCGTCCGCTTACAGAAAACGGACGGCAATGAACTGGCTGATGGCAAAGAACGGTCTTTGCCATTAGCCTACTCTTTGCCGTCAGCTAGCAGACGGCAAAGAGAGTGGTGGTCCCCACTAATGAGTTGATTAAAAAAACTTAACGGCCCCCCTCTTTGCCGTCAGCTAGCGGACGGCAAAGAGAAAAAAAGCTGACGGCAAAGGTTTGGCGGACGGCAAAGAACTAACCTAACTAACGGCGAGACCCACCCCGCCCTGGATCCATCTCTCTGTTTCTCTCCTCTCTCCTCGACCCGAGCCACCACGCCGCCGCCCCCGCCGCCCGCCGCCGCCCCCACCACCTGCCGCCGCCCCCGCCACCCCCACCAGCCGCCCCCACCCCCGCCACCCACCAGCCGCCCCCGCCACCCGCCGCCACCCCCACCACCCGCCGCCCCCGCCACCCGTCGCCGCCCCCACCCCGCTGCCCCGGCGCCCCACCACCCCGGCGTCGCCGCCGGCCCCGCCACCGCGCCTCATCGCCCCCGCCTCCCTGCCGGCTCGGGGCCGCCGCTCACCGCCCCTCCCCCCTGATGAGCTCCACCGCCCCGGCCGGAGTCCTGCGGCCCCCGTCGCCACCGCCACCCTTCCGTTGCGAAGCCCCGGCCCCCGCCGGGTCCGGTGAGTTTTTTTTTTCTTTTTTTGCTGTTTAATTGTTAGTGTTAGGTTTAGTGCCAGATATATATGTGCTAGTGTTAGATTTAGTGCATGAGTTTTAGATAATTAGTCATATAATTAAAAGAAGTAGAAAAAAGATGAAAAAAGAAGAAGAAGAAGAAGAAGAAGAAGAAAAGAAGAATATGTAGAAGGGGAAGAATAAGAAGAAGAAGAAGAAGAAGGAGAGGAGGAGGGGAGAAGAAGAAGAAGAAGAAAGTGTAGGAGAAGAAGAGGAGGGGAGAAGAAGAAGAAGAAGAAAGTGTAGGAGAAGAAGAGGAGGGGAGAAGAAGAAGAAGAAGAAAGTGTAGGAGAAGAAGAGGAGGGGAGAAGAAGAAGAAGAAAGTGTAGGAGAAGAAGAGGAGGGGAGAAGAAGAAGAAAAGAAGAATATGTAGAAGGTGCTCTTTGGCCTTCCAGAGGCCGGCGGGGTCATATATTTGTGAATTATGAGTTAGGTCGTATATTTTTCGATTTTGTTATGCAAAACATCATACATATTTGTGTTTATCGGGTGGATTCAAATGTGCAGTTGTTTCGTCGCTGCGAGGGTGTGGTGTTTGACGACCTCCCCGTGCGTTCGACGAGCTCCGCCCCTGCGTTCGTTTGTGAGAACAAATGACATCTCCTCCTCCCCCTTCATGTGCTCTGTTCCGGTCTTCATGCCAATGAAGCTTGCTAGCTATAGGTGTCAATCATCAGTATGCGTAACCACCATGCGTCTCCCGCTCGAAAGGGTTACATCCATAAATATGCATGCATTTGCATATTTATAACCATGATTCTTTCGAATTGTCCAACGCTATCCATGGACAACCCGAGTATGTGTAGATTGGGTTCGTTTTCCCATATGCTTTGCTCCGGATCCGACGCATAAATTTCGTCAATGTCTCCCTGTTGTTCTCCGGGTACACATCCTCTCTGTTTATTGCAGAGACGTGTATCAGGAGAACAGCGGGGAGGTGCTGCCAAAATTTTGTGTCGGATCCGGAGCATAGCATGGGAAAAGGAACCCAATCTACACATACTCTGGTGGGATTAGGACCTATCATTACCTATTAGAGTGTAGGTTGCATGGACGTAATAAAATTGACAAACTAGATCAACTGATGAATATATACATGGTGAATTATGTATATATATATATATATATATATTTGTTGTGTGTCCAGTAGCTCTGAAAGTCAAGATGAGTGATCGTGCATGGATGTACACCGGTCACACTGGTCAGAACAAATGGAGCACTGAATGGTTCACAAAAACCAAGGCGTTTGTGCAAGCCGCATTTGCAAATGGCCAGAGGAAAACCTGGTGCCCCTGTTCCTGGTGCGACAATTGGGAAAAGAGGACAGAGGCTGAAATGGGCAAACACCTGCAGAAGAGTGGTTTTACGCCCAATTATACGGTGTGGACATTTCATGGTGAGTCTGCCCAACGTGACCGAGCTGAGGTGGTTCGTCGTCGCACCGACGAGCATGGTACCGGGATGGAAAACATGGTGCAAGACTTGGATGATGCTCGGGATTCGGACGAGGAGATGGAGGAATCTGCAAAGGCCTTCAATGAAATGTTGGAGTCTTCAAAACGTCCGCTCCACGAGCACACTGAGCTTTGTCAGTTGGATGCCATCTCACAAGTAATGGCTCTGAAGGCTCAGTTCAACTTTGGCAGAGAATGCTATGACGCAATTATGACAGTATTTGGACGCTTTCTACCCAAAGGCCATGTAATGCCTGCAAACCTGTACCAGTCGGACAAAATCCTCCGTGCACTGAAGATGCCCTATGAGAAGATACATGCCTGTGAGAAAGGATGTGCCTTATTTAGGCTTGAATATGCGGACTTGAACTGTTGTCCCATTTGCAAGTCTTCCAGGTATGTTGTGGTACACAACGGTATGGGTGAGAAGACGCAGACCAAAATCCCCGTTAGTGTTCTTCGGTATATGCCAATCGTACCAAGACTTCAACGTCTTTTCATGGTTGAAGAGACAGCCAGACAGATGACATGGCACAAAACGGGCAAAAGAACCGAACTAGATGCAGATGGGAATCTGATGATGGTACACACATCGGATGGTGTTGCGTGGAAGAAGTTTGATGAATTACATGATGATAAAGCGGCAGATCCGAGGCATCCTCAAGTCGGCGTCGGCACGGATGGGTTCAGTGTGTTTGGTCTGACGGCAACCCAATACAGATGTTGGCCTGTATTTGTCTTTCCACTCAATCTCCCCCCGGACAGATTATGCAAAGAAAGAACATTTTCCTCACATTGATAATTCCAGGGCCCAACTATATGGGAAAATATGAATGTGTACATGCAGCCGCTTAAGGACGAATTGCAAGAAGCCTGGGATAATGGGTTCAAGACATACGACGCCTATAGCAAACGAAACTTCATAATGCGTGTCTGGTACATGTACCCGATGCATGACTTGCCGGCGTATGCGCTATTCGTTAGCTGGTGTGTGCATGGAAGGTTCCCATGCCCCACATGCAAGGGAGCTCTTGAGTTTCGTTGGCTTCAGGCCGGTCGCAAGTTTTCTTGCTTCGACATGCATAGACAGTTCCTGGATCCTCGCCATAAGTTCAGGAAAGACAAGAAGAACTTCATCAGAGGTAGAGTTGTCAAAAACTCTGCACCACCTGTGTTGACAGGCCAACAGACCCTGGATTAGTTAAACGCTCTCGAGCCAGATCCAGAGCGTCCAGGGTACTTCAAGGGGTATAATTCTAAGCACGCCTGGACTCACAAGACATTCTTATGGGATCTGCCTTACTTCAAAGACCTCCTTTGCCCACACAACATCGACGTGATGCACACTGAGAAGAATATCGCTGAGGCACTTTTTGGTACATTGTTCGGCATAGATGGGAAGTCAAAGGATAATACTAAGGCTAGAGTCGATCTGGAGGCGCTATGTGATAGGCCGTTACAAAAATGAAAGAACCGAAAGGAAAGCAGAACTGGACGAAGCCAAAGGCATGGTTCAATCTTGGAAGGCCAGCTATGAGGGAAATTATCTTGTGGGTGAAAATGCAGTTGATGTTCCCCGATGGGTATGCAGCGAATCTAAAGAGGGGAGCGAGTCTTGATAAATTGAAGATATTTGGTCTCAAGAGTCATGATTGGCACATATGGATTGAGCGGGTAATGCCGGTGATGTTGCGTGGCTTCATCCCTGAATGGCTAGTACTGGCAGAACTCAGCTATTTCTTCCGTTTTCTTTGTGCGAAAGAACTATCGCCTGGCGTGCTAGAAGAAATGTAAGAGTTGGTGCCGGAGTTGATCTGCAAGTTAGAGAAGATATTTCCACCGGGCTTCTTTAATCCAATGCAGCATTTGATTTTGTATCTCCCGGCCGAGGCAAGATTGGGGGGCTCGTGCAAAATCGTTGGTGCTACCCAACTGAGAGGATGCAGAAGACGGTTCGACAAAAATGTAAAAATAAACGTAGAATTGAAGCATCGATGGCTGAGGCATTCATCACTGAGGAGGCGGCAAACTTCGTGACAGCACACTACGAAGCCAAAAATCGTCATTTGCATAATCCGAAGCCTCGGTACAATGCTGACGAACCTCAAAAGGGTGGATCCAACCTCAGCCTATTCAAAGGGAATCTCGCACCAGCCAGTGGTTCGAAACCAATATCTTTGGATAACGAAGAATGGCTGACCATTACGTTGTATATCTTCAACAACCTGACAGAAGTGCGGCCGTACATCGAGTAAGTTCTCGGTACATTGTTTCGTAACTTCTATTTCCTTTGAACTGCTCTTATTCCTGGATATTTCATACAGTCGATACGTCGCCATATTCTCGTATGGAGCGGTGATCCAAAAGGATTCCGTCGAAGAGTATGAGCTTCTCGCAAAGCAAGGAGGCGGCTATCCCGGTTTCATCTCTTGGTTCAAACAAACGGTAATTTCTATTAGACCATTTCATTTCATTCGCTAATTTCTGCCTAATGCAACAATCCTTTCGTATTAAACTTGTAGGCTAATTCAGAGTCTATGGACGCCGAATTGAGACAAGTCGCTAATGGTTTTGACTATAAGGTCCGTTCATTTGACAAATACGACATCAACGGGTATCGCTTTCGTACCTATGGCAAAGAGCTATCTATGGCCGACCGAAAGTCTACAAATTGTTGTGTATCTGCTATCGGCGAAGGAGGTACCGAGTATTATGGGAGAGTTGAAGCAATTTATGAACTTCTATTGTATGGTGACAACCCACAGAATGTCGTACTCTTCAAATGTTATTGGTTTCAGCCGAAGGAGAATAGAAGGACTCATGAACATATAGGGCTAGTTGAAATCAAACAAAGCACCCATTTAGATGTTCCTGATGTCTATATTACGGCTCAACAGGCGACCCAAGTATTCTATCTACCGTTGGCCTGCCAAACTAATCCAAATCTGAAAGGTTGGGATGTCGTTTATGAAGTGCCGCCACGTGCTAGACTATCTCCCCCAAAGGAAGAGGATTATGAACCTCACATTAACCCAGACACATATGAAGGAGAATTCTTCCAAGAGACACGTCTTTCCAAAAAGCGTTTTAAGAACCGCTATACTTCACCCCAAAACATTGAAGTAGACAATGACAGTGAATCCGACATCAACCCAGAGGAGGAACAAGAAGAGCCGGAACAAGAAGAGGTTACTGCCGGATGACCTGTCAATGCTTGACCGATTACGTCAAGGTGGCCTTCCACATGTTGATGCCACTGAACCCTATGAGCCCGTCATTGATTATAGTGATGATGATGATTATGCATTTATTGATGATAGTGATCGAGATTATTAGTAGTGTCAGGTATTCAATTTTTTTATGTTGTACTTGATGATGATACACTTAAGTGATATACATATTATTATTCATGTCGGTATTTTTTTATGTTGTACTAATTTCGTTTACTCTTTGTCATGGCAGGTGTTGAAAGATGGTGGGCGCTGGTAAGTTTCTTCTAGTGTTTTGCTTAACAAATGCATAAAGACCTACACTTAGCCTTATTTCCTCCAATATGCTTACCACAATGACCTAGAGTTAGCTTCTTTTCCTCCAAAATGACTTAATAAGCTTACTGACCTCCAAAACCATCCATTTTACCTAAGTTAGCTCTAAAACGATCTATACTTAGCTTTGTTTCCTTCAAAATGACCGAAGTTAGCTCTAGTATGCTTAGTTAACTAGGTTTGCTCAATAATGACATGTACTTAGCTTACTTATGTCAAAAATGGCATAATTAGCTTAGTTAGCTCATAAACAATCCATTTTACCTAAGTTAGCTCCAAAATGACCCATTATACGTTAGTTAGCTCATAAATGATCCATTTTACCCAAGTTAGCTCTAAAATGACCCATTTTACCTAGACTAACTCCAAAATGATCCATTTTACCTATGTTAGCTCTAAAATGACCCATTTTACCTAGGTTAGCTTCAAAATGACCCATCTTACCTAGGTTAGCTCCAAAATGATGCATTTTACCCAAGTTAGCTCTAAAATGACCCATTTTACCTAGATTAGCTCATAAACGATCCATTTCACCTAGGTTAGCTCACAAAAGATCCATTTTACCTAGTTTAGCTCCAAAATGACCCATCACACCTAGGTTAGCTCTAAAATGATGCATTTTACCAAAGTTAGCTCATAAACGATCTATTTCACCTAGGTTAGCTCATAAACGATCCATTTCACCTAACTTACCTAAAAAACGATCCATTTCACCTAGGTTAGGTCCAAAATGACCCATCTTACCTAGGTTAGCTCCAAAATGATGCATTATACCTAAGTTAGCTCATAAACGATCTATTTCACCTAGGTTAGCTCATAAACGATCCATTTCAACTAAGTTAGCTCATAAATGATCCATTTCACCTAAGTTAGCTCATAAATGGCATATACTTCTTCTTCTAGTCACCTTTTTCTAACTTTCTTATTTGCCTTTTGCAGATTTCATTCACTTCATGGAAGCTAGCTTGCTATGATGGAGTGCTTGTTTTTTCTTTCATTCTCCTCTAGTATTCTTCTAGCTTGCTATGATGGAACTTGCTATCTTGATGAAACTTTGCATTGTAATATGTATGGATGGAACAATGTGTATGTGCAACTTGCTATGTATGAATGTATGGAACTATATATGCATGCACGATGAAACTTATGTGCTGGATACGTCATATGTTTGCTGTTAAATTGCCCTGTGAAATATATATATATATATGTCATATATTTGCTGTGAAAATTGCTGGATTTAAAAAAAACAGAAAAAGAGGCACCTTTGCCGTCAGCCGCTGATGGCAAAGGCGCCTTTGCCGTCTGCCGCGGGCGGCAAAGAAGCCACGCATCGGCGGACGGCAAAGGCTTTGCCTATAGTGGCAGACGGCAAAGGCTTGTCCCGCAATGACGTCCATTTGACGTCATTCGGCGGACGGCAAAGGCCGGATGCTCTTTGCCGTCAGCAGCGGACGGCAAAGGCTGTCGTTAGCCGCCTAACGGACTAACAGCACATTTATTACCGTCGGCTTTCTTTGCCGTCAACCGCTGATGGCAAAGGCCCCTTTGCCGTCCGCTTCAGAAAGCAGACGGCAAAGAAGCTCTTTACCATAGCCTACTTTGCCGGAGCCTTTTGCCGTCCACGGCAGACGGCAAAGGCCTTTGCCGTCCGCCATCCTTGCCTTTGCCGTCCGCCGTGGCAGACGGCAAAGTAGCTGATTCCTGTAGTGTATGCAGTTCGGTCAGCTGTTTCAGCTGATCGCTAAAGGGCACCGGATGCTTTGGCGCAAGGTATTGCGACCAAAACAGCTTCTCCGTTGAGCTCCCCTGTTCGGCTCGGAAGAACTCCACAGCATCAGCAACACTGCGCGGCAGATCCGCAAACGCTCCTGGAGAACTCCAAATACGGGTCAGTAAGAGGTACCTTTTCCGCACATATTTGTTGTGCATAATAAAGGTCTTACCCACCGCGATTTTCCTGGCCTCCTGGATTTCCTAGAGGGTGCCCTGGGCTTCAACCCAGGCCTCTTGTGCACTTTGGTGGGCCTTAGCAAGTTCGGACTCTTGGTCTGAAATCTTGTGCTCCAAGGACTCGCATTTGTTTACGGCGTCCTGAAGCTCCTGCTGGACCTCCCCGACCCTTGCCTCGTGTTTTTCGCAGGTGGCTTGTTCCTTCTCCGCCCTCTTCTGGGCCTCGGCTAGCACGTTCTTAAGGGACTCCACCTCGGTCGCAGCCCCTACAAAATATCATGATAACATGATTAACACAATCAATTCATATCTTTCTAGATCGTAATGGGTCATTGCATACCTTGCTTGTCCTCTAGTTGTTTTTTCACACGGCCGAGCTCTTCCTCGGCTCGCTCCAGACTCTGTTTCAGTTTGGAGACTTCGGCAGAATGGGAGGTCGCAGCCAGCATCGACGCCTGCTTATTTACATAGACATGTATGATTAGTCTCCTGCAAAAATTATCTGATCCTCTATCCGGTTTTTCTTTTCGAACACTGGACAGAGTCTCAGGGGCTACTGTCTATACTATGACATTCTTTTTGCATAATTACGTCGCATACCTCAAAGCCTGTTAGAAGGCTGGTGCAGGATATGAAGATCCCTTCCTCTGTAAACCGACTTTGTACAACCCTAGGCCCCTCCGGTGTCTATATAAACCAGAGGGTTTAGTCCATAGAGGTAAACATAATCATACAGGCTAGACTTCTAGGGTTTAGCCATTACGATCTCGTGGTAGATCAACTCTTGTAATCCTCATATTCATCAAGAGCAATCAAGCAGGAAGTAGGGTATTACCTCCATCAAGAGGGCCCGAACCTGGGTAAACATCATGTCCCCCGTCTCCTGTTACCATCAACCTTAGACGCACAGTTCAGGACCCCCTACCCGAGATCCGCCGGTTTTGACACCGACAGGTACTACCGCTTATAAGAGGTATTACCGCCCACTACTACCACTCTACTACCGCGAAACCCGACACAAAAAATCACATCCCCGGAAGCATCGGTACTACGCACGGCACTGGGTCGATCGCAACCACAAATGGGTTAAGTGACAGTTTGATTCAATTCTTCACAACATGACTGCTACGCACAATTCAGTGAAGAAGAACCACTACTACCTCCATGAAGTATTCAATCGCACCTGGGCTATTCTGTCTCAACTTTATGGTGAAGATCTCAAGCAGATGGGCTTCAAGCAGGGCTTTGACTGGTCTCACCCACCGTCGAAGAAATTCAAGAAAGTCAAAGTTCCTTCTTTGGTAGCCAGCTCATGTTCTTTGTCTCGCGAGACTGATGAGCATGAGGATTTGGACAATACTGCGGCAGGCCCTACTTCAACAACCGACCCCAACAACGCAGGCGCTCCTGCATCGTCTTCGTGATATTCTTCAGGGGCGTTAGTCCTCATTTTCGTCCCTTTTGGTCATTCGATGACAAAGGGGGCGAAATTTGAGTTAATCTTCAAGCGGGTCTCTATATATGGGCGTTTTTTTTCTAAGTTACAACTCTCGTTCTTCTGAAGACTTTATTGGATCGAGTTGTAAACTTAAACCCGATGGTGGTATGATACTTTTGCTATGTTCTTCTGCATGCTATTTCCTCATTTATGTTAATGCACGCATGCTGAATTACATCAGTCACCATATTTCATCATGCATTTCAAATTCTTCATATCATATGTTAAATGCGTGTATGAATTAAAAGATATAGGGGGAGATCTCCATGATTCTACTCTTCAAATGTGCATTGCTTCAAAAGCAAATTCCTCACTATGCACATCTTCAGGGGGGGTTCTTCTATATATTGCAATCAAATTCCTCAATATTAGTATTTACACTTCATATGTTTATCCTCATTGAAAACTTAACCTATATTGTCATCAGTCACCAAAAAGGGGGAGATTGTAAGTGCATCTAGTGCCCCTTAGTGATTTTGGTGTATTGAATACCTATAGGTTAAGGGATTGATGCGTTTGTGAGTGTACACAGGTCTATAAGTCCATGAGGAGTTTGACATTTACAGAGAAAGTCGACCCCTAAAAATGAATGTCTTCAACTGAAGACTTTGGATTTCTGAAGACTTTGAAAGTGAAGAAATTGGTGTGACCGTGAAGACTTGGATTTCATGCGAGGAATATGAAGCGTGAAGACTTTTGTTTTCGTAGTTCCATTTTCTCTTTCTTGAGTCATAGGAAACACCGTACTGTTAAAGGGGGTCGAGAAAAAACTAAGGAAAAGTTTCCAAGTGATGCTCATCTCAAAATCCTACACCTACCAATCCTTTCGAGTGAAGCCATTGGAAATCTCATGCAGTTCAGTCAATTTCTTAAGTGACAGAGACGAAGTTCTTCTGGTCTCTAAGGATTTGTTCTGATTGAGGAGTTAGGAATTCGCCAGTGCGGATTGCCTACAAGTGAGGATCATGATAGCCCTGAGGAATTTGATAGTCAAATTTCCGACCGTTGTTGTGCTATGCGTCAGCTGTCCCAAAATATCTACCCACCTAACGGTCATATCACTGAAGGGCATTTATGTCTTATCATGTCGGGCTCCTCCCTAGGCTATAAATAGCCGCCCTCTACAACCACTAGCTGGTTGGCTTCTGATAACCCACAAGTATAGGGGATCGCAACAGTTTTCGAGGGTAGAGTATTCAACCCAAATTTATTGATTCGACACAAGGGGAGCCAAAGAATATTCTCAAGTATTAGCAGTTGAGTTGTCAATTCAACCACACCTGGATAACTTAGTATCTGCAGCAAAGTATTTAGTAGCAAAGTAATATGATAGTAGTGGTAACGGTAACAAAGGTAATAGTAGCAAAAGTAATATTTTTGGTGTTTTGTAGTGATTGTAACAGTAGCAACGGGAAAGTAAATAAGCGAAGAACAATATGTGAAAAGCTCGTAGGCATTGGATCGGTGATGGAGAATTATGCCGGATGCGGTTCATCATGTAACAGTCATAACATAGGGTGACACAGAACTAGCTCCAATTATCAATGTAATGTAGGCATGTATTCCGAATATAGTCATACGTGCTTATGGAAAAGAACTTGCATGACATCTTTTGTCCTACCCTCCCGTGGCAGCGGGGTCCTAATGGAAACTAAGGGATATTAAGGCCTCCTTTTTATAGAGTACCGGAACAAAGCATTAGCACATAGTGAATACATGAACTCCTCAAACTATGGTCATCACCGGGAGTGGTCCCGATTATTGTCACTTCGGGGTTGCCGGATCATAACACATAGTAGGTGACTATAGACTTGCAAGATAGGATCAAGAACTCACATATATTCATGAAAACATAATAGGTTCAGATCTGAAATCATGGCACTCGGGCCCTAGTGACAAGCATTAAGCATAGCAAAGTCATAGCAAAATCAATCTCAGAACATAGTGGATACTAGGGATCAAACCCTAACAAAACTAACTCGATTACATGATAGATCTCATCCAACCCATCACCGTCCAGCAAGCCTACGATGGAATTACTCACGCATGGCGGTGAGCATCATGAAATTGGTGATGGAGGATGGTTGATGATGACGATGGCGACGGATTCCCCTCTCCGGAGCCCCGAACGGACTCCAGATCAGCCCTCCTGAGAGGTTTTAGGGCTTGGCGGCGGCTCCGTATCGTAAAACGCGATGAATCCTTCTCTCTGTTTTTTTCTCCCCGAAAGTGAATATATGGAGTTGGAGTTGAGGTTGGTGGAGCGTCAGGGGGCCCACGTGGTAGGGGGGCGCGCCCCCACCCTCATGGACAGGGTGTGGGCCCCCTGACATGGATTTTTCTTCCAGTATTTTTCTTATTTTCCAAATAGATGTTCCATGGAGTTTCAGGTCATTCCGAGAACTTTTGTTTCTGCACATAAATAACACCATGGAAAGTCTGCTGAAAACAGCGTCAGTCCGGCTTAGTTCCATTCAAATCATGCAAGATAGAGTCCAAAACAAGGGCAAAAGTGTTTGGAAAAGTAGATACGACGGAGACGTATCAACTCCCCCAAGCTTAAACCTTTGCTTGTCCTCAAGCAATTCAGTTGATAAACTGAAAGTGATAAAGAAAAACTTTTACAAACTCTGTTTGCTCTTGTTGTTGTAAATATGTAAAGCCAGCATTCAAGTTTTCAGCAAAGATTATGACTAACCACATTCACAATAACTCTTAGGTGTCATGTTTACTCATATCAATGGCATAATCAACTAGCGAGCGATAATAATAAATCTCGGATGACAACACTTTCTCAAAACAATCTGATATAATAGGATGGTATCTCGCTAGCCCTTACTGAGACCGCAAAACATAAATGCAGAGCACCTTTAAAGATCAAGGACTGACTAGACATTGTAATTCATGGTAAAAGAGATCCAGTCATAGTCATACCCAATATAAATTAATAGTAATGGATGCAAATGACAGCAACGCTCTCCAGCTAGTGCTCTTTAATAAGAGGGTGATGACTCAACATAAAAGTAAATAGATAGGCCCTTCGTAGAGGGAAGCAGGGATTTGTAGAGGTGCCAGAGCTCGGTTTTAAAGCAGAGATAAATAATATTTTGAGCGGCATACTTTCATTGTCAACATAAAAACCAAGAGATGGCGATATCTTCCATGCTACACACATTATAGGCAGTTCCCAAACAGAATGGTAAAGTTTATACTCCCCCTCCACCAACAAGCATCAATCCATGGCTTGCTCGAAACAACGAGTGCCTCCAACTAGCAACCGTCCCAGGGGGAGTTTTGTTTGCAATTATTTTGATTTATTTTGCATAAAGCATGGGACTAGGCATCCCGGTGACCAGCCATTTTCTCGTGAATGAGGAGCGGAGTCCACTCCTCTTGAGAATAACCCGCCTAGCATGGAAGATACGGACAACCCTAGTTGATACATGAGCTATCCGAGCATACAAAAAAGAATTTCATTTGAAGGTTTAGAGTTTGGCACATACAAATTTACTTGGAACGGCAGGTAGATACCGCATATAGGAAGGTATGGTGGACTCATATGGAATAACTTTGGGGTTTAAGGGATTGGATGCACAAACAGTATTCCCGCTTAGTACAAGTGAAGGCTAGCAAAAGACTGGGAAGCGACCAACTAGAGAGCGACAACAGTCATGAACATGCATTAAAATTAATAAACATTGAGTGCAAGCATGAGTAGGATATAATCCACCATGAACATAAATATCGTGAAGGCTATGTTGATTTGTTTCAACTACATGTGTGAACATGTGCCAAGTCGAGTCACTTAAATCATTCAAAGGAGGATACCACCCCACTATACCACATCACAACCATTTTAATAGCATGTTGGCACGCAAGGTAAACCATTATAACTCATAGCTAATCAAGCATGGCATAAGCAACTATGATCTCTAATTGTCATTGCAAACATGTTTATTCATAATAGGCTGAATCAGGAACGATGAACTCATCATATTTACAAAAACAAGAGAGGTCGAGTTCATACCAGCTTCTCTCATCTCAGTCAGTCCATCATATATCGTCATTATTGCCTTTCACTTGCACAACCGAACGATGTGAAAATAATAAGAGTGCACGTGCATTGGACTAAGCTGGAATCTGCGAGCATTCAATAAATAGGAGAAGACAAGGCAATATGGGCTCTTGGTTAAATCAACAATAATGCAAATAAGAGCCACTTCAACAATTTAATTATGGTTTTCTCCTATCGACCCCCAAAGAAAAGAAAAGAAAAGAAAACTATTTACACGGGAAAGCTCCCAACAAGCAAAAGAAGAACGAGGAATCTTTTTGGGTTTTCTTTTTAATTATTACTACTACAGCAAAAAAAGTAAACTAACTAAAAGCTACACTATTTTTTTTGGTTTTTCTTAAGGTTTAACAAACACACCAGAAGAAAGCAAGAAAAATAAAATAAACTAGCATGGATATTACAGTGAAAAAGTATGAGCACCGACATCTAGCAATGAGTGTGTGTGAACATAAATGTAATGTCGGTGGGAAATACGTACTCCCCCAAGCTTAGGCTTTTGGCCTAAGTTGGTTTATTGCCAAGGATGGCCTGGCGGATATCCATAGTTGTAGCTGGGGCCGTATTGAGATGAAGAAGACTCTGACTGCCACTGGTTGGCAATCATATCTGGATCCCACTGGTAGTTAGACTGTCGTGGAGGTTCAAATTGTGGTTCCGGCTCCGTGGCTGGTGTAGGGTTCCGGTAGGCGTGAATGGCCGCCAACGGAACGAGATACGGACCTTCAGATAAATTAAACAAGGAGGGAGCAGGCAAGGTAATAGTCTCAGGGTGATGTTTATCAAAGAACAATTTGTATTTAAGCGCTCCTTCCCTATTCTTAACAATAAAGTCATGCGCTACCATGCTCTTATAATCTAAATAAGCAGTGGGCAGCAATTTTTCTTATTTTTCATAGTGCCTAATAGGTATGTTATAGTGTGCAGCAAGGCGTGAAGCATAAATACCTCCAAAGATGGGGCCCTTTGTACGGTTCAGACTTAAATTGGCAATAATACCGCCCATACTAACAGTGTTATCGCAGAATAAACCATGGAACAAAATGATAATATCAGGAACACTAAGGTTTCCACGACCAATTAAGCAACGACTAGCAAATATGGCAAAGTAGCGTAAAACAGGAAAATGTATGCTAGTGATTCTTGCATCGGAAACCTTCCTGGTTTCCCCCACAGTGATAGTGTCAATAAACCCGTCCACATCTTTACAATGTGGTTCCTCTAAACTACCCTCAAAAGGTATTTTGCAAACGTTGCAAAATTCATCTAGTGGCATCTTCTTAACAACATCATATAAATGAAACTCTACTGAAGGAGGTGTTTCCTTAGGATAATAGTAGAAGTTTTGCACAAAAGTATTGGTGAGTAAGAGATACTGATTGCGTTGGTCGCGGAGGAAGTCGGTGAGGCCTCCATTCTCAGCCAATTCATAAAAATCACCATAAATCCCAGCTTCTCTCAAGAAATCATTGGAAGGCCATTCACACGGTCGGACCTCCGCGGTGCGAGGCAAATTATATTTGGGCCTCTGTGCTTCTTCACTTTGCTTTTCCTTCGAGCTTCGGCTCGACGAGCCCCTCAAAAATCTCTTCATTATTTTCTGAAAATTTCTGAAATTAGTAACTTCAAATAAAAGTGAACCAAGCTCAATAAAATTGATAGCAACTACTCCTACAAGTGCCTAGAGCCTATATCAAGCATTAGAACTACTTGGAACCATATAAATTTGACATGCAAGCTCAAGAACATGGTCACCTAGGCAGCACAAATTTGCAATGAATAAAGCACTAGAACAAAAACTAATTGGACCAATGGAGGAGTCACATACCAAGGAACAATCCCCCCAAGCAGTTTTGTGAGAGGTGCTTTGAGCAAGGAGATCGAAAATCGCAGCAAAATGAGCTAGAACTCGTGCTTGAGCTGGATGGTGATTTTTTTGGAGAGGAAGAAGGAGTGTGTGGGTGCAGGAATAAGTGGAGGGGAGCCACCATGGGCCCACGAGGTAGGGGGCGCGCCCTGGACCCTCGTGGCCAGGTGCTTGCTCCCCCTGCTGTGTTCTCAGTGCCAGATATTCTCAAATATTCCAGAAAAAATCATATTCCATTTTCAGGGCATTTGGAGAACTTTTATTTTTGGGGTATTTTTATATTGCACGGATAAATCAGAAAACAGACAGAAAAATACTATTTTTACTTTATTTCAACTAAATAACAGAAAGTAGAGAGAGGGTGCAGAAGGTTGTGCCTTCTAGTTTCATCCATCTCATGCTCATCAAAAGGAATCCACTAACAAGGTTGATCAAGTCTTGTTAACAAACTCATTCCGAATAACATGGAACCGGAGAAATTTCAAATAACACTATGTTACCTCAACGGGGATATGCACATCCCTAATAATAAGAATATCATATTTCTTCTTGACAGTAGGAAGAGGAAATTCAAAACCTCCAAAAATTATCGATGGAATTTTTCCAATAGAATTGATACTGTGGACTTGAGGTTGTTTCCTCGGAAAGTGTACTGTATGCTCATTACCATTAACATGAAAAGTGACATTGCCTTTGTTGCAATCAATAACAGCCCCTGCAGTATTCAAAAAAGGTCTTCCAAGAATAATAGACATACTATCGTCCTCGGGAATATCAAGAATAACAAAGTCCGTTAAAATAGTAACGTTTGCAACCACAACAGGCACATCCTCACAAATACCGACAGGTATAGCAGTTGATTTATCAGCCATTTGCAAAGATATTTCAGTAGGTGTCAACTTATTCAAATCAAGTCTACGATATAAAGAGAGAGGCATAACACTAACACCGGCTCCAAGATCACACAAAGCAGTTTTAACATAGTTTCTTTTAATGGAGCATGGTATAGTTGGTACTCCTGGATCTCCAAGTTTCTTTGGTATTCCACCCTTAAAAGTATAATTAGCAAGCATGGTGGAAATTTCAGCCTCCGATATCTTTCTCTTATTTGTAACAATATCTTTCATATACTTAGCATAAGGATTCATTTTGAGCATATCAGTTAATCGCGTACGCAAAAAGATAGGTCTAATCATTTCAGCAAAGCGCTCAAAATCCTCATCATCCTTTTTCTTGGATGGTTTGGGAGGAAAAGGCATGGGTTTCTGAACCCATGACTCCCTTTCTTTACCATGTTTCCTAGCAACAAAGTCTCTCTTATCATAACGTTGATTCTTTGATTGTGGGTTATCAAGATCAACAGCAGGTTCAATTTCTACATCATTGTCATTGCTAGGTTGAGCATCATCATTAACATTTTCATTAGGTTCATGTTCATTACCAGATTGTGTTTCAGCATCAGAAATAGAGATATCATTTGGATTCTCAGGTGGTTCAGGAATAGGTTCACTAGAAGCATGCAAAGTCCTATCATTTTTCATTTTCTTCCTTTTAGAAGGACTAGGTGCATCAATATTATTTCTCTGAGAATCTTGTTTAATTCTCCTAGGGTGGCCATCAGGATACAAAGGTTCCTGACTCATTTTACCAGTTCTAGTAGCCACTCTAACAGCAAAATCATTATTCTTACTATTCAATTCATTGAGCAAATCATTCTGAGCTATAAGTACTTGTTCTACTTGAGTGGTAACCATAGAAGCATGTTTAGTAATGAGTTTAAGTTCACCCTTAACTCTAGACATATAATCACCCAAGTGTTCAAGCTTATCGGAATTTTATTTTAATTGTCTACCAAAATAAGCATTGAAGTTTTCTTGTTTGACAATAAAGTTATCAAACTCTTCTAAGCATTGTCTAGCAGACATATAGTGAGGAATATCACCTTCATCAAATCTATAGAGAGAATTTACCTTTACTACCTGTGTCGGGTTATCAAGACCATGAGTTTCTTCAATAGGTGGAGGATTGAGATCATATGTTTCTTCAACAGGCGGTAAATTAAGACCATGTATTTCTTCAATAGGAGGTAAATTCTTAACATCTTCAGCTTTAATACCCTTTTCTTTCATAGATTTCTTTGCCTCTTGCATATCTTCAGGACTGAGAAATAGAACACCTCTCTTCTTCGGAGTTGGTTTAGGAATAGGCTCAGGAATTGTCCAATTATTTTCATTTTTCAACATATTATTCAATAGAATTTCAGCTTCATCCGGTGTTCTTTCCCTGAAAACAGAACCAGCACAACTATCCAGGTAATCTCTGGAAGCATCGGTTAGTCCATTATAAAAGATATCAAGTATTTCATTTTTCTTCAGAGGATGATCACGCAAAGCATTAAGTAATCGGAGAAGCCTCCCCCAAGCTTGTGGGAGACTCTCTTCTTCAATTTGCACAAAATTATATATATCCCTTAAAGCAGCTTGTTTCTTATGAGCAGGGAAATATTTAGCAGAGAAGTAATAAATCATATCCTGGGGACTACGCACACAACCAGGATCAAGAGAATTAAACCATATCTTAGCATCACCCTTTAATGAGAACGGAAATATTTTAAGGATATAAAGGTAGCGAGATTTCTCATCATTAGTGAACAGGGTGGCTATATCATTTAATTTAGTAAGATGTGCCACAACAGTTTCAGATTCATAGCCATGAAAAGGATCAGATTCAACCAAAGTAATTATATCAGGATCAACAGAGAATTCATAATCCTTATCAGTAACACAGATAGGTGAAGTAGCAAAAGCAGGATCGGGTTTCATTCTAGCATTAAGAGATTGCTGCTTCCATTTAGCTAATAATTTCTTAACATCATATCTATATTTGCAGGCAAAAAAATCGTTAGCAACTGCTTCATCCATAACATAGCCCTCAGGCACAACAGGTAATTCATATTTATTAGGGGAAGAGTGTTCATCATCACTTTCATCAATATTATCAATAATTTCATTCTCTCTAGCCCTAGCAAGTTGTTCATCAAGAAATTCACCAAGTGGCACTGTAGTATCAAGCATAGAAGTAGTTCCATCATAAGTATCATGCATAGCAGAAGTGGCATCATCAATAACATGCGACATATCAGAATGAATAGCAGAAGCAGGTTTAGGTGTCGCAAGCTTACTCAAAACAGAAGGTGAATCAAGTGCAGAGCTAGATGGCAGTTCCTTACCTCCCCTCGTAGTTGAGGGATAAATTGTTGCTTTAGCATCTTTCAAGTTCTTCATAGTGACCAGTAGATATAAATCCTAAGTGACTCAAAGAATAGAGCTATGCTCCCCGGCAACGGCGCCAGAAAATAGTCTTGATAACCCACAAGTATAGGGGATCGCAACAGTTTTCGAGGGTAGAGTATTCAACCCAAATTTATTGATTCGACACAAGGGGAGCCAAAGAATATTCTCAAGTATTAGCAGTTGAGTTGTCAATTCAACCACACCTGGATAACTTAGTATCTGCAGCAAAGTATTTAGTAGCAAAGTAATATGATAGTAGTGGTAACGGTAACAAAGGTAATAGTAGCAAAAGTAATATTTTTGGTGTTTTGTAGTGATTGCAACAGTAGCAACGGGAAAGTAAATAAGCGAAGAACAATATGTGAAAATCTCGTAGGCATTGGATCGGTGATGGAGAATTATGTCGGATGCGGTTCATCATGTAACAGTCATAACATACGGTGACACAGAACTAGCTCCAATTCATCAATGTAATGTAGGCATGTATTCCGAATATAGTCATACGTGCTTATGGAAAAGAACTTGCATGACATCTATTGTCCTACCCTCCCGTGGCAGCGGGGTCCTAATGGAAACTAAGGGATATTAAGGCCTCCTTTTAATAGAGTACCGGAACAAAGCATTAGCACATAGTGAATACATGAACTCCTCAAACTGTGGTCATCACCGGGAGTGGTCCCGATTATTGTCACTTCGGGGTTGCCGGATCATAACACATAGTAGGTGACTATAGACTTGCAAGATAGGATCAAGAACTCACATATATTCATGAAAACATAATAGGTTCAGATCTGAAATCATGGCACTCGGGCCCTAGTGACAAGCATTAAGCATAGCAAAGTCATAGCAACATCAATCTCAGAACATAGTGGATACTAGGGATCAAACCCTAACAAAACTAACTCGATTACATGATAGATCTCATCCAACCCATCACCGTCCAGCAAGCCTACGATGGAATTACTCACGCACGGCGGTGAGCATCATGAAATTGGTGATGGAGGATGGTTGATGATGACGATGGCGATGGATTCCCCTCTCCGGAGCCCCGAACGGACTCCAGATCAGCCATCCCGAGAGGTTTTAGGGCTTGGCGGCGGCTCTGTATCGTAAAACGCGATGAATCCTTTTCTCTGATTTTTTTCTCCCCGAAAGTGAATATATGGAGTTGGAGTTGAGGTTGGTGGAGCGTCAGGGGGCCCACGAGGTAGGGGGCGCGCCCTGGGGGGTCAGGCGCGCCCCCACCCTCGTGGACAGGGTGTGGGCCCCCTGACGTGGATTTTTCTTCCAGTAGTTTTCTTATTTTCCAAATAGATGTTCCATGGAGTTTCAGGTCATTCCGAGAACTTTTGTTTCTGCACATAAATAACACCATGGAAAGTCTGCTGAAAACAGCGTCAGTCCGGGTTAGTTCCATTCAAATCATGCAAGTTAGAGTCCAAAACAAGGGCAAAAGTGTTTGGAAAAGTAGATACGACGGAGATGTATCAGCTTCTCCGAGAGAAACTGACACTTGTCACTGAGAGCATCCCATCCTCCGAGGACTTTGAGCGAAAATCATCAAGTGAGGAAAACCCAAACCCAAACACCTACAAACCCAAAGTGGTTGAGCATCACTGAATAAATTGATCCTGGGTGGATCCAACACTTGTTACCTTTGAAGACTGTGCATCTTCCAAACGGTTAGGCGTCATGGTCTAGAGCATCCAAGAGGAAATTGTGGATCGCCGAGTGACCGAGTTTGTGAAGGTTTGGAAGTCACCTGAAGACTTACCACGAGTGATTGGTGAGGTCTGTGTGACCTTAGCTCAAGGAGAATATGGTGAGGACTGTGTGTTCGGGACTGTGGTCCTCAGGTTTAAATACCTATCCGCTCCAACCAGACGTACAACTGTCACAGCACTTGGAACTGGTCTACCAAATCACTGTCTTCACCAAGCCTACTGGTTCTATTTCCTCAACCCTTCCATTTCCTCTTTACTGTGTTGTGTGCTTGTTCATATCTGTTTGAAGACTGTGACTGAAGACTTTCTCAATTTCCTCAGTCCAATTTCTTCAGTCTGTTTGTCTTCATCCTGTTTATCATGTGCTTACGCTTTCTGTACTTTGTGTTTGCTTTCATTTCATCATGATGTCTATGCTTATGTTATGTTATGAATGCATCTGAGTACTTATTCCGCTGCGAGTAGTTCTTCACTAAGGAATTTCCTCACCCTGAAATTCCTCAGTGAAGAATTCATAAAAATCGCCTATTCACCCCCCCTCTAGTCGACTTAACGCACTTTCAGGTACTACCGCTCGAGAGAGCAGTACTACCGCTTGAGGCTTTCAGGAACACAACAGAGAAAACAAAGGATGCAATAAAGCCTAAATTGCCACAACTTCTGCAAATGAACTTTGAATTGAGCGAACTCAAGCTTGTTGGATAGATGACGTCGGGAAGCATCCAAACAACGACTAGTTATATTAAGAAGTGGCGGGGGAGGTATGCCTAAGATATAGAGGAGTGAAACCTCCAACAGAGAAGAACCGGCATAACCTCCAACATCGAAAACATCATAGAAGATGCATGTGAACTCTGTTTTCGATGAACTCGAGCTTGTCATGAAGATGATCCAAAGCTCCAAATCTCACAAGGAGAAAAACCAAATAATAACAAAGAAAGATGATGCAAGGAAGCAATGGTTTGAGCTCTCTACGAACGATGCGATCAAGCTACTCACTTGAGAGCCCCCCTTGATAGTACGGCAATCGGTACTATAACCCGGTCTCCCAACTTCTATAATGAGATGGGTAAAATAGAAAACCTATCAAGGGCAAACCTTTGCCTTGCGCATAATCCACTTGATCTAGATGATGACGATCTTGTCCTCAAGATGGATCACATTTCTTGATTGCGATGGGTCGATGAAGACTAGTTAATTGCTCCCCCATACTCCACTATGGGTGAGCCACTCTTCGGCACATCTTCACAAGTCCATTGTCACCACAATGGACGGCAAGCTTCAAGCATGACCTCTTCGTGATGCTCCACTTGAACTCGCACACCGCAAACTTGATGACGATCACCACTTGATGTCATCGTCTTCATGGGTTGTATGATATCTTTCTCTTGACGCAAGCCCATGGAAACATACCTAACCCCACATAGAACGCTCACATAGACCATGAGTTAGTACACAAAGTGTAATGCACAATGCCTACCATAGCTTGGGATCACTTGATCCCTCTCGATACATCTTCTACCCTTTGTGTGTTGATCAACTTGATTCACTCTTGACTTAGTCTTGATCAACCATGTATCATGACCAATTTTTATATAATTCCTTTAAAAGCACCTTGGTCAACATCAACACATAAACTCCTTGAAACCATCACATAGACTTCAAGAAATTCCTATGGACAAATCCTTCAAATATAACTCAAGGCAACCATTAGTCCATATAGATTGTCATCAGTTACAAAAACCAAACATGGGGGCAGCGCATGTTCTTTCAATCTCCCCCATTTTGGTAATTGATGACAATCACTCTCAAGAGAGTTCATACAAGGAATTATGCATCAATAATGCATGAGCATGAGATGCAAATGCTTAGTAACAAAACCAAAGCAAGAAGAAGTAGCTCTCTAAACTTCTCCACAAAACTCTCTGGAACTTCTCCCCCATTGGCATCGATTGCCAAAATGGGCGAAAAGCTTAGAAGGACAATATAAAATGTGTTCCTCCATAAAATGTGTATTTCTCAACAAGAGTGGAATGCAATACACATATCCAAAGATACATACTTGGAGGATGACAAACTATATTGAGGATCCATAGATTTCTAAAGGATGATATGCCACAAAGACATAACAAAGAGAGAAACAAGCAATCAAGCAGTCAAAAGATATCAATTGAAACAAGCAATCAAAAGATACCAATTGAACCAGCAAGGCCAATGATGCTATGAGCCACATGAATAAAAGATATTATGATATGAGCAAAGGAGTGTTCTAAAGAAACTAGAGAAGCTCCCCATGATTTGTGCACAAATAAGATTTCTTCTGTATATGGATACAAGGTGCACAAAATAGGATCATTACTCCCCCAAAATCAATAGAAACTCACAACAAGTGCAAGTGAGCATATAAGAAACTAAGCCTAGCACTTGCAACAAGCACAAGGTTGAGAAACAAGTAAAAGATGCAACTTAAGAGTAGGCTCAACCAAAATTATATGTGTGAGTCATGGCAAAGCACTTGATAAGACTAATATAAGGATGAGCATTAAGCATCAACATAGTCTTGAATAGTTGAGATACAAGGTGCATGACACATCCTTCCCACACACACACAACAGGCAAATGGGTTCACAAGCTTACTAATATGCAAATTAAGAACAAATGCTTGTGACAACCCATGGTGAAGATAGAGAATGATAGCTTTGTCAAGAGAAGGGATACCATCCAAATGGCAAGCCTCATCAAGACAAGCATGAGGAAAATAATCTTCACCACACAAGAGTGCATTAGGATGCAACGAGATAAGACCCGCACTCAAGGAAAAAGCTTTCACAAAGCCACCAAAGAAATAACATGAGAAAGAAACGGAGGACGTGAAAGAAAGGGATCAACTAGATATGCAACTTCTCTCAAGTGTATAAGATTCTAGGTAGATGAAGATCGTGATATCAATCCACAAAGAAGGATGTACACACAAAATAGTTACAAGAAGGAAAGAACAAGATATCCACAAGGAAGTCATAAATATACCAATAAGATATTTGCTTGAAAGCATAGCACATGGCTAGATATGGTCTTATTGTATATAAATGAAGTCCAACCACACGAACATCAAAGACATCACAACTAGCAACAAGAGATCATTGTTGGGATGCTTTGAGAAAGGGAACAAGTATCACAAGAAAGAATGAGTTGCATGCCATGATACAACCTACACAAGGTTGATGCAAGAAATGTATGCATGCCATAGATGATGATACTGGTTACCGAGATAGCATTGGAATGATGTAGTAGATACAATTGAATGTAGTAGATAGTAGTTCATTGATCATCCTAGATTGACTCCAATAAGCACATGGTGACAACACCTTCCTTGTGAGTGAGCCGAGCATCCAATGCATATCCAATTGTTCCTAGAACATCACAAACAAAATGGTACCCAAACCCATTGGGAGGGACCAAAGAGTTAGAAACACCAATACATAGGACAAACTCCACATACATGCGTTCATATAAATATGAAAATAAATTTCATGCACATCTCATCCAAATTGAGAATCGGTGGAGTTTCCCCTATATATTGGGTGAAAGAAATAAAGCATGCCAAAGAAAATACATGAAGTAAATATGCATGCTAAAGACTTTCAAGGACCGATACCAAGTGAAAATAGGATACCAAATGGAGAAATCATCACTTAGAAGATATCATTAAAAGATACATCAAGGAATAAGATATCCATTGATACACGCAAAATGAAAGATATCAAACTCCCAAAAGAGAGGATGATTCCAAACAAACCAAGCTCTCTACAAAGTTTCATGATGGCACAAAGTACCAAAAAGAAACGGCTTCCCTTACACCAACACACACTTGATAAGGATCACAAGATGAGTGTTTTATAGAAAATAGGATAGCTCCCCCAAGAGTAGTGCATTAGAGAGAATTTGCATTTGAGTACAAAATGCCCAAGATGGGATCACCACTTTCACTATATCTAGAAAAACACTAGACAATATCAAGAAAAAAACAAGATCCACAAGTGGTATGGAAGACAAGGGAGTTGACACAAGCCTTGCCAAGAGATAAGGCAAATAAAGACAAAAGCCAATGTAAAGATGATCAACAATTTCCACCACATAGATGGTTACCAATTGTCAAGAGACAAGGCAAATAATTCCTGGTGGTAGATTTCAAAGATATCCAACATCATCTTCACACCAAACACAAAAGCAAATTGCAACTCGTAGAGCTAACATGTCACCTAGGAACAAGATAATTTACACTATCAACTCTAGGTGAAAATATCTCAAATGTACACATTCTCTAGGCTTGTAGTATGCACAAAGCACATTACTCCCCCATAATGTGATACCAAAGAAAACTTAACAAGAGGCAATCAGGATCCATCAAGAGATAATTAATGGACTATTTAGAATTTGAATTTCTCATGAGAAGATATACCACATAGGGACTAGATAATCTAGTAATATCAATACTAGATGGTATACCTCATGTACACATATTTATAGGATTGTGAGGTGCACAAAGCATATCACTCCCCCAAAATGGGATGATCCATTAACATCTCACAAGAGCCATTAAGATACAACCAAGAAGCAAAAGGCTCAACATGAGACTCCTATGTACATGATGTGCAAACCAGCATACACATACTTGATTACTCAAGATAAGCAAATTGTAAGCACGACATATACAAACACATGGAAGGTACAAAACCACAACATGCTACGGGGCAAGTAACTTTCAATGTAAACAATTTAAGTACAAGTTACCGCAAGGTGGCACATTGGATATAAGATAGACACTTGATAATCCGTGATAACCCACAAGTATAGGGGATCGCAACAGTTTTCGAGGGTAGAGTATTCAACCCAAATTTATAGATTCGACACAAGGGGAGCCAAAGAATATTTGAAGGTATTAGCATCTGAGTTGTCAATTCAACCACACCTGGAGATTAATTATCTGCAGCAAATAATCAGTAGCAAAGTAGTTTGATAGTTTTGATAGTAGTGACAGCAGCAACGGTAACAGTAACAGTGATAGCAGTAATTTGTAGCAAGTGCAATAGTGATGATAGCAGTAGTAACGCAGCAAGATCAATATAAATAAATTCGTCGGCATTGGATCGGTGACTTGTTGGATGATATTCATCATGTAACAGTTATAACCTAGGGCGATACGGCACTAGCTCTAGTTCATCAAAATAATGTAGGCATGTATTCCGTAAATAGTCATACGTGCTTTATTAAAAGTACTTGCATGACATCTTTTGTCCTACCCTCCCGTGGCAGCGGGGCCCATATTGGAAACTAAGGGATATTAAGGCCTCCTTTTAATAGAGAACCAGAGCAAAGCATTAACACATAGTGAATACATGAACTCCTCAAACTACGGTCATCACCGGGAGTGGGCCCGGTTGTTGTCACTCCGGGGTTGCCGGATCATAACACGTAGTAGGTGACTATAACTTGCAAGATCGGATCTAAAACATGGATATAATGATGAATTCATAAATGGTTCCGATCTGATTTCATGGCACCCGGGCCCAAAGTGACAAGCATTAAGCATAGCAAAGTCATAGCAACATCAATCTAAGAACATAATGGATACTAGTGACCAGGCTCTAACAAAACTAACTCGATTACATGATGAATCTCATCCAACTCCTCACCGACCAGCGAGCCTACGAAGGAATTACTCACTCCCGGTGGGGAGCATCATGTAATTGGCGATGGAGATTGGTTGGTGATGACGAAGAACGAAGATCCCCTTCTCCGGAGCCCCAAACAGACTCCGGATCTGCCCTACCGAGGAAGAACGGGGCTTGGCGGCGGCTCCATCTCGTGGATCGCAATAATTCTTTCTCTCTGATTTTTTTCTGGAATAATGTGTATTTATAGTATCAGGGGGGTCGTCAGCGGGGCCACCAGGTGGGTACAACCCACCTGGGCGCGCCAGGAGAGGGGGGCACGCCCTGCTGAGTTGTGCCCAACCAGGGGCCCCTCTCTGATGGGTCTTGGCTCCAGAAATTCTTATTATTGATATAAAAAATACTCGCAAAGTTTCGTTCCATTCTGAGAACTTTTATTTCTGCACAAAAACAACACCATGGTAGTTCTGCTGAAAACAGCATCAGTCCGGGGTTAGTTTCATTCAAATCATGCAAATTAGAGTCCAAAACAAGAGGACAAGCGTGAGAAAAAGTAGATACATTGGAGACGTATCAACTCCCCCAAGCTTAAACCTTTGCTTGTCCTCAAGCAATTCAGTTGATAAACTGAAAGTGAGAAAGAAAAACTTTTACAAACTCTTTTGCTCTTGTTTGCATAAATAAGCTTAAACAACACCCATGTTTTCAGCCAACATTATAACTAACCATGTCAACAATAACATTTAAAGATTATATTAACTCATATCAATGACATAATCAGCTAGCGAGCGATAATAAGATATCTCAAATAGCAACACGTTGTCAAAACAACCATGATATAATATGACAATAGTGGTATCTCGCTAGCCCTTTCTGAGACCGCAAAACATAAATGCAGAGCACCTCCGAAGTTCAAGCAGCGACTAAACATTGTAATTCATGGTAGAAAAGATCTAGTCATGATGCACCCAACATTAGCTATACACAATGCATAAATCATGACAGTTGTGCTCTACTCAGTTTCTGGCGCTTGTTTTTAGAAGGTGATGACACAACATAAAAGTAAATAGAAAGTCCCTTCACAGAGGGAAGCAGGGATTTGCAGAGGTGCCAGAGCTCAGTTTTTAAAACAGAGATAAATGATATTTTGAGACAGGCACCCTTCTTATTCACTTCACGACTATCAGTTATCAACATCTTCCATGCTAAGCACGCTAGTGGCGGTTCCCAAGCAGAAAGTAAAGGTTTTAACTCCATTGGGAGTTTTTGTTTGATTATCCAAGAGATGAACTCTTTTTCATGTTTGCAGTTTGGGACTGGGCATCCCTATTACCGCCCATTTTCTCGTGCGATGGCGAGTGAATAAACACTCGACCTGAGAATAACATGCTTAGCACAGAAGATATCGACCACCTCCTGTTGTTCCATGAACGATCCAGGCACACAAAACGGATAATTTTTTAGAAGTTTTTAGAGGTGGCACATGCAAATTTACTTAGGACGGCAGGGTAATACCGCATATAGGCAGGTATGGTGGACTCATCTGGAATAAGTTTGGGTTCAAGGTTTTTGATGTACAAGCAGAATTCCCACTTAGTACAGGCGAAGGCTAGCAATTAAGATTAAGAAGCGGCCAGCTAGAGAGCAACAACGATCATAACCATGCATTATGCATAAGTAACATTGGACACTAGCATGAGTAGGATATGGACACCATGAACATAAATATCATAGAGGCTTTGTTGGTTTTGATTCAACTACATGCATAAACATGTGCCAAGTCAAGCCACTCGAACATTCAGAGGAGGATACCATATCATCATACTACATCACAATCATTTTAATGCTATGTTGATATCCAAGATAAATCATTATCAACTCCCAGCTACTTATGCATGGCATGAGAAACTATAATCTCTAATTGTCTTTGCAAACATGTTTAATCATAATGGGCTGAATCATGGGTACTAGGTTAAACATATTTACACAACAAGAACAAGTCGAGTTCATACCAGTTTCTCTTTGCCACGGCCAGTTCATCGAATATTGTCATTATTGCCTTTCACTTGCACGACCGAATGATATGGAAATAATAATAGTGCAAGAGTGTCGTGGACTAAGCTGGAATCTGCAAAACATTTTATTCAACAGGAGAAGACAAGGTAAAATGGGCTCTTTATTAGTTCAACGGTTATTCATATGAGAGCCACTCAACATTTTCATCATGGTCATCTCCTTGGTACAACTCGAAAAGAAAGAAAGGAAATTCAGAGAAACACAGTGAAATATTTTTGGAGTTTTTGGTTTTCTTCAACAAGCAAGTAAAAGCAAAAACGAGAAAAACTATTTACACGGGAAAGCTGCCAACAAGCAAAATAAGAACAAGGAAATATTTTTGGATTTTCTTTTTTATTACTACTAAGCATGCATGGAAAGTAAATTACTACAACTAATTTTTTTTGGTTTTTCTAAAGTTTTTCAAACACACAAGAAGAAAGCAAAAAAATAAATCTAAGCATGGATGATACAATGAAAAAGTGTGAGCACCGAAAAATAGAATGACATGTGAACATGAATATAATGTCGGTGAGAAACACATACTCCCCCAAGCTTAGGCTTTTGTCCTAAGTTGGTAATCGATCAGTAGCCTGGAGGGTAGTAGGGATCCTGAGGAGTGGGCATCCACACATCCCACTGCTGAGGTGCCTGTGCAGCCTCTGCAGCAGCGTGAGCATTCCAGTAGGCGAGGATGTCTGCAGGCATAATCCGGTATCCGCCCCTGGAAACAGAATCAAACAAAGCAGGTGCAGGCAAGGGGATAACATCATGAGTGTCAACGCTATAGACCAAGTTATAAGGAATGGCAATGTTAGGACGATCATGTGCAAGAAAGTGATGATGTAACATGGCTGCACGGTCTAGGTAAACCTTAGTCAGAGGGTAATCATGAGGGTGTATCTCAACCTCGAAGTGAGGCGCCAAACGAGTAGCAAAAATCCCACCATGTATTTTGCCCTGGGATTTATTAAGGTGCAGGCGATGAGCCACAATAGCTCCCAAACTATAAGTGTTGTCGCCCTCAATTGCACGACGTAAAACAGCAAGGTCTGGTGAACTAAGTGCACCCACCTTCTCCCTAGCAAGCAAGCACTTGGTAATGAAATATGCAAAGTAACGAACAACAGGGAAATGTAAGCCACCGACAGTGATGGCTGACACTCTCCTCTCATCCCCCATTGTCAAAGTGCGACAAAAATCCTCAAACTCGGCCGGCCTAGGCTCAGCCAAGCTCCCATGAGACGGGATCATGCATATGTCACAAAATTCAGTAAGTGGTATCTGGTGGTTTTCAGCATATAAATCAAACCTCACTTCAGGAGGATTATTTCTAGGCAGGAAAGTAAAACTTTGAACAAACATGTTTGTGAGGATTTGGTGTTGGTCACACTCATCTGCGATGAAGTCGGTGAGACCGGCATTAGCAATAAATTGCATGAATTCCAGCCTCTTGCAGGAACGGGGTGTGCGGCCATTCGCACGGCCGTACCTCCGCCAACCTCCGAGGGCGGAGATCACTGTCAGAAGACTCCCCAATAACACCCTTGGAGTTCTTCTTAGAGCCAAATTTCCTAAAGATATTCATGTCCTCGTACAATTTTTCCTATGAACAAAAATCTGAATTTTTAGTTCACAAAATTTTCTCAACAAAACTTCACAAAATTGATAGCAACTACTCATAGGGATACATAGAGGCCATAGCAAGCATTCAAACTACTTAAAACACTAAGAATTGAACATGCAAGCACATCTAGAGCAGCACCAAGAGTAGCTATTTATTCAAAGTATAAACCACTAAAACAAAAACTAATTGGACAAATGGTGGAGTCACATACCAAGCAACAATCCCCCGAAACAGTTTCGGAAACGGAGCTTCGAGCAAAGAGATCGAAATCCGCGGGTTTGAGCTCAAGAACACGGGAGAGAGAGCAATGGGGATTTTTTTTTCTGGAGGTAAGTGATGATGTGGGCTAAAGAGATAAGTGAGGGGGCCCATGTGGGGGCCACAACCCACCAGGGCGCACCTGGGGGTCCTGGCGCACCCAGGTGGGTTGTGCCCACCTGGTGCACCTCCCTCTGGTATTATTTGCACCAAAAATTCTTAAATATTTAGAAAAAAATCGTATTAAGTTTTCAGGGCATTCTGAGAACTTTTATTTTTGGGTCATTTTTTATTGCACGGGAAATTCAGAAAATAGATAAAACATGGCATTTTATTTTATTTAACTAATAAAAACAGAGAATAAAAAGTAGGGACAAAAAGTAGTGCTTACTAAATTCATCAACTGCATACCGCTCAAAAATGATTCATTAATACGGTTGATCAGGTCTTATTAACAACCACTTTCGATTAGCATGAAACCGAAGAACTTTCGTAAATCACTAAATTACCTCAATGGGGATATGGATCTCCCCAACAATAAGCATTTCCTATTTCTTTTTGATAGTAGGTAAAGGTATTTGAAAACTTCCAATAGTGATTGTCGGAGATTTTTCAATAACATTGATACCATTCACTTGGAATTGTTTCTTCCAAAAGTGCACCGTATGCTCATTGCCATTAATGTGAAAAGTGAACTTGCTTTTATTGCAATCAATAACAGCTCCTGCAGTATTCAAGAAGGGTCTACCAAGGATAATCGACATGTTGTCGTCCTCGGGCATCTCAAGTATAACAAAGTCAGTCAAAATAGTAAAATTGGCAACAACAACGGGCACATCCTCACAGATACCGATAAGTATGGCAGTTGAGTTGTCAGCCATTTGCAAGGATATTTCAGTAGGTGTGAGTTTATTCAAGTCAAGTCTTTTATATAAAGAGAAGGCATAACACTAACACCATCTCCTAAATCACACAAAGCAGTTTTCACATAATTTTTTTTGATGGAGCAAGGTATAGTTGGTATTCCCGGATCTCCAAGTTTTTTAGGTACTCCATCTTTGAAAGTGTAATTAGCAAGCATAGTGGAGATTTCAGCTTCTGGTATTTTTCTCTTATTTGTAATGATGTCTTTCATATACTTTGCATAAGGAGGCATTTTCAAGATATCAGTCAAGCGAGTACGCAAAAAGACTGGCCTCAGCATTTCAGCAAAGCGTTCAACTTCTTCATCATCTTTCTTTTTAGTTGACTTGGGTGGAAAAGGCATAGGTTTTTGAACCCATGGTTCTCTTTCTTTACCGTGTTTTCTAGCAACAAAGTCTCTTTTATCATACCTTTTATTTTTTGGTTGTGGGTTATCAAGATCAACAGGTGGTTCTATCTCAACACCATTATCTGGTTCTTTTTCATTGTTTGGTTGAGTGTCTTCATGAACATCATCATTATCTTTTTCATTATCACTAGGTGAGTGTTCATTACCAGATTGAGTTTCAGCATCTGAGATAGAAGTTTCATTTTCATTATCAGGGTTTTTTTTCTATTTCAGGTTCACTAGAAGTGTGCAAAGTCCTATCATTTTTCTTTTTCTTTTTCTTTTTAGAAGGACTAGGTGCACTAGTGTTGTTTCTTTGTGAATCGTGTTCTATTCTTTTTGGGTGTCCCTCAGGATATAGTGGTTCCTGAGTCATTTTACCTCCTCTAGTTGCAACTCTAACAGCAAAGTCATGCATATTATGATTCATTTCATCAAGCAATTCTCTTTGTGATTTAGCAACTTGTTCTAGTTGAGTTTGAACCATAGAAGCATGTTTTCCAACACCTCTAACATCACTTGAGATTCTAAATAACAAGTCACTCAAACGAGCAATCATATCAGAGTTATATTTCAATTGTTTCATAACATCTGCATTGAAGTGATCTTGTTTTCTAATGTAGTTTTCAAACTCATAAAGGCATTGACTAGGATGCATATTGTGAGGATTATCATTTTCATTGAACTTCATAAGAGAATTTACCTCTACCACCTTAGGCAGTGGTGGTGTATTAAGCCCATGTATTTCTTCAATAGGAGGTAAATTTTTAACATCCTCAGCTTTAATACCTTTTTCCTTCATAGATTTCTTTGCCTCTTGCATATCTTCAGGACCAAGATATAATATATGTTGGGGAACGTAGTAATTTCAAAAAAAATCCTACGCACATGCAAGATCATGGTGATGCATATCAACGAGAGGGGAGAGTGTCATCTACGTACCCTCGTAGACCGTAAGCGGGAGCGTTATAACAACGGGGTTGATGTAGTCATACGTCTTCACGATCGACCGATCCTCCGTACCGAACGTACGGCACCTCCGCGTTCAGCACACATTCAGCTCGGTGACGTCCCGCGAACTCACGATCCAGTAGAGCTTCCGGGAAGAGTCTCGTCAGCACGACGGCGTGGTGACGGTGATGATGATGCTACCGACGCAGGGCTTTGCCTAAGCACCGCTACAATATGACCGAGGTGGATTATGGTGGAGGGGGGCACCGCACACGGCTAAGAGATCAACAGATCAATTGTTGTGTCTATGGGGTGCCCCCCTGGGGGTTTCGGTAACCCCCCGGTACTCCGGTATATGCTCAAAACCTCCCGAAACACTTCCGGTGTCCGAACATAGTCGTCCAATATATCGATCTTTACATCTCGACCATTTCGAGACTCCTCGTCATGTCTGTGATCATATCTGGGACTCCGAACTACCTTCGGTACATCAAAACACAAAAACTCATAATACCGATCGTCACAGAACTTTAAGCGTGCGGACCCTACGGGTGCGAGAACTATGTAGACATGACCGAGACACGTCTCCGGTCAATAACCAATAGCGGAACCTGGATGCTCATATTGGTTCCTACATATTCTACGAAGATCTTTATCGGTCAAACCGCATAACAACATACGTTGTTCCCTTTGTCATCGATATGTTACTTGCCCGAGATTCGATCGTCGGTATCTCAATACTTAGCTCAATCTCATTACCAGCAAGTCTCTTTACTCGTTCCGTAATGCATCATCCCGCAACTAACTCATTAGTCACATTGCTTGCAAGGCTTATAGTGATGTGCATTACCGAGAGGGCCCAGAGATACCTCTCCGACAATCGGAGTGACAAATCCTAATCTCGATCTATGCCAACTCAACAAGTACCATCGGAGACACCTGTAGAGCACCTTTATAATCACCCATTTACATTGTGACGTTTGGTTGCGCACAAAGTGTTCCTCCGGTAATCGGGAGTTGCATAATCTCATAGTCATAGGAACATGTATAAGTCATGAAGAAAGCAATAGCAATAAACTAAATGATCAAGTGCTAAGCTAACGGAATGGGTCAAGTCAATCACATCATTCTCCTAATGATGTGATCCCGTTTATCAAATGACCACTCATGTCTATGGTTAGGAAACTTAACCATCTTTGATCAATGAGCTAGTCAAGTAGAGGCATACTAGTGACACTCTGTTTGTCTATGTATTCACACATGTATTATGTTTCCGGTTAATACAATTCTAGCATGAATAATAAACATTTATCATGATATGAGGAAATAAATAATAACTTTATTATTGCCTCTAGGGCATATTTCCTTCAATATACCCCTCTTCTTTGGAGTGGGCTTAGCCGGTGGTTCAGGAAGAGTCCAATTATCATAATTTTTCAATATATTATTCAATAATTCTTCAGCTTGAGCAATAGTTCGTTCCCTGAAAACACAACCAGCACAACTATCTAGGAAATCCCTAGAAGCATCGGTTAGTCTATTATAGAAGATATCAAGTATTTCATTTTTCTTAAGAGGATGATCAGGCAAAGCATTAAGTAACTGGCAAAGCCTCCCCCAAGCTTGTGGGAGACTCTCTTCTTTAGTTTGCACAAAGTTAAATATTTCCTGTAAGGCAGCTTGTTTCTTATGAGCAGGAAAATATTTTTCAGAGAAGTAATAAATCATATGTTGGGGACTACGCACACAACCAGGAGCAAGAGTATTGTACCAAGCTTTAGCATCACCCATTAATGAGAAAGGAAATAATTTGAGAATAAAGTAATAGCGAGTTTTCTCATCATGAGTAAAAAGGGTGGCTATATCATTCAACTTAGTACGATGTGCCACAACAGTTTCAGTTTCATAACCATGGAAAGGATCAGATTCAACCTAAGTAATTAACTCTGGGTCGTCAGAGAATTCATAATCCTTATCAGCAATAAAGATAGGTGAAGTAGCAAACTTAGGATCACATTTCATTGTAGCATTCAGAGATTTTTCTTTATACTTTTATAGTAATTTCTCTAGATCATCTCTATCATTACAAGCAAGAATATCTCTAGTGGCTTCTTCACTCATAACATAACCTTCCGGTACCTTAGGCAATTCATATCTAGCAAGGCTAGTTCTAGCAGGTGTTTCAGGAGTTTCAGTTTCAAGCTCATCATCAGATTCAACAACATCTTGTTGTATAACTCTAGCAAGGTGGCACATCATCATTATCAAGCAAGGTACTAGCATCATCATAAGCATCATCCATAGCAAAAGTAGCATCATCAATAACTTGTGATATATTAGAATTCATAGCATGTGGTGGTGGTGTAAGTTTACTCATAACAGAAGGTGAATCTAAAGCAATACTGGATGACAGTTCCTTACCTCCCCTCGTCCTTGAGGGGAATATTTTAGTCTTTGGATCCTTCAGATTCTTCATAGTGATAATACGATAATAATCCCAAGTGACTCAACAAATATAGCTATGCTCCCCGGCAACGGCGCCAGAAAAAGGTCTTGATAACCCACAAGTATAGGGGATCGCAACAGTTTTCGAGGGTAGAGTATTCAACCCAAATTTATAGATTCGACACAAGGGGAGCCAAAGAATATTTGAAGGTATTAGCAGCTGAGTTCTCAATTCAACCACACCTAGAGATTAATTATCTGCAGCAAATAATCAGTAGCAAAGTAGTTTGATAGTTTTGATAGTAGTGACAGCAGCAACGGTAACAGTAACAGTGATAGCAGTAATTTGTAGCAAGTGTAACAGTGATGATAGCAGTAGTAACGCAGCAAGATCAATATAAATAAATTCATAGGCATTGGATCGGTGACTTGTTGGATGATATTCATCATGTGACTGTTATAACCTAGGGCGATACGGCACTAGCTCCAGTTCATCGAAATGATGTAGGCATGTATTCCATAAATAGTCATACGTGCTTTATTAAAAGAACTTGCATGACATATTTTGTCCTACCCTCCCGTGGCAGCGGGGTCCATATTGGAAACTAAGGGATATTAAGGCCTCCTTTTCATAGAGAACCGGAACAAAGCATTAACACATAGTGAATACATGAACTCCTCAAACTACGGTCATCACTGGGAGTGGGCCCCGTTGTTGTCACTCCGGGGTTGCCGGATCATAACACGTAGTAGGTGACTATAACTTGCAAGATCGGATCTAAAACATGGATATAATGATGAATTCATAAACGGTTCAGATCTGAGTTCATGGCACCCGGGCCCAAAGTGACAAGCATTAAGCATAGCAAAGTCATAGCAACATCAATCTAAGAACATAGTGGATACTAGGGATCAGGCCCTAACAAAACTAACTCGATTACATGATGAATCTCATCCAACTCCTCACCGACCAGCGAGCCTACGAAGGAATTACTCACTCCCGGTGGGGAGCATCATGGAATTGGCGATGGAGATTGGTAGGTGATGACGAAGAACGAAGATCCCCCTCTCCGGAGCCCCAAACGGACTCCAGATCTGCCCTCCCGAGGAAGAACATGGCTTGGCGGCGGCTCCGTCTCGTGGATCGTGATAATTCTTTCTCCCTGATTTTTTTCTGGAATAATGTGAATTTATAGTATCAGGGGGGTCGTCAGCGGGGCCACCAGGTGGGTACAACCCACCTGGGCGCGCCAGGAGAGGGGGCGCGCCCTGGTGGGTTGTGCCCAACTAGGGGCCCCTCTCTGGTGGGTCTTGGCTCCATAAATTATTATTATTGATATAAAAAATCCTCGCAAAGTTTCGTTCCATTCCGAGAACTTTTATTTCTGCACAAAAACAACACCATGGTAGTTCTGCTGAAAACAGCGTTAGTCCGGGGTTAGTTTCATTCAAATCATGCAAATTAGAGTCCAAAACAAAAGGAAAAGCGTGGGAAAAAGTAGTTACATTGGATACGTATCAATCCGAATGACTTGACTTGAGACAATATGAATGATGAAGACCCCTTAATTCTTCATAATGTAGCCAAGTCTCCAATGCCCTCCAACAGCACCTATTGATCAAGTTTGAGCTTGTTGGTCCCCAACAAAGTTGGGTCCTAGGAGGTTAGTCACAATAGGCTTGGCTACCCAAATGGTTCTTTTCTTGATACCACATTGAGTACCAACAAATTTGGCAAACACATTGCCAACCTTATCATTCCCAAGAGAATAGATATCATCAATTAGAATAGGGTTGGATAAGGTACCATTCGTGCATGAAGAAGTGATATGACCTTTCTCACGAAACTTCTACTCTTCACTTTATTCTCACTTGATTTGTCAACTTGAGAAGCATTAGCTTGAGTCTTCTTGGGAAGAGGCCTTTCTTCAATTTGAGGTTGAGCATGAGAGTGAACTTGTGGCCGCTTCCCTTGTTGCTTGTCACTAATGGGCTTCTTCTTCTTCAATGGGAAAGATCCAACATGATGCCCTTCAATTTTTCACTTGAAACAAACAATCTTGGCCGAATACTTGACTTGTTCTTGGACCTTCTTCTTTTTCATCTTGGACTTCTTCTTCTTATAGGAGTTGAATCCAAGTCCACCTTTGTCATTGGAGGATTTTTGCACACTCAAGATATTGTTGACTGTGGACTTCCCTTCATGACACATTTCCAAGTATTTCTTCAATGAAGTTACTTGAGCCTTGAGCTCTTTGATTTCCTCTATATGGTTAGTATCAACACAAGTACTAGAGGAAGTGTAAGCATCGTTGTTAGAGCAACAAGCCAAGGAAAGCAATTCATCACAAGATTTAGCAACATTATGAGTAGATGAATTACTAGGACTAGCACATGGCAAGATAGCATTTTGACTTTTAGTAGTGCTAGTATCCACATGAGGCTCACTATATGTTACCTTAGTAGTCATAGCCTCATGAGCTAACTTTAGCACATTATGGGATACTAGAAGATCATCATGAGAGCTAGAAAGCTTTTCATGACTTTCTTCCAATTTCCCATAATTGCTAGATAGCAACGCAAGTTGAGCCCTTAGCTCAACATTCTCCTTCAAAATGGATGCTTCACAAGAAATAAAGTTAGTAGCACAAGCATCATCATTAACAACAAGAGGAGAAGGCAACTTTGCAAGCTCTTTTGAATATGAAGCTTTATGTTGAGCATGAGACTCGGTGATTTTGATGAGCTCACTCTTAATGACCCTTGAGCCATTTTTGAGGTGCCCAAAGTCCTCAAGGAGTTTAGCATGCGCAACTTCAAGATTCTCATTTTTAGTTTCAAAATCATTGGCCACCTCAAGAGCTCTATCATGAGATTCCCTCACTCTAGATAATTCTAGAGCAAAAGTCTCCTCAAGAGATTCCTTGGTGGTTTGTTCAAGTTCAAGAACTTGAGAGAGGTCCGCAATCTCATTAGCGTAATCACGCTCATGACCTTCCATTTTCTCAATGGTGACCTCATGCTCCTCAAGATGAGATTCCAACTCCTCAATATATTTGTTGCCCTCAATGGCAATGGACATGATTTCCATGAAGTTGGAACGAGCAATTTTATTTTTATGAAGAGCTTTTAAAACCATTTCCCCCTTAATTTTTAAGGAGGCAACATTATCATTATCTTCATCATTATCAACATCATCATCAACATCATCATCAAGAGATATATTGGGATTCGAAGTAGGAGATACCTTCAAAGCTTGAGCCATAAGACAAAAGTGATGTAAGATCCCTTGAAGCACCATTCAAGACCACATCTTGTTCCATGGAGTGTTGGGTTTCTTCTACATTGTTAGCACAACAACCCGAGGAAATACATGCATTTTTATTATGGCAACAAGATATAACAAGCATATCATCATGAGATTTAGTCAAGCCATTTCTAGATGATATGCAAGGACTATCAACACAAGCATGTGAAACATGTAGGGTGCTCGAAGTGTCAAAGTCCAAAGATGTATCATTCCAATAAGATATTGATGAAGAATCATCAACAATAAGCCCACTATCATCATTGCAAAGAACAACACTACTCACCATATCATTACCTTGTGGCAATCCACATGTAGGTGAAGTACAAGAAGTTGAGAACACACCACGGCCGGAGGTGGAGGGAGAACAATCATCCCCACAAACCTTGGACATACCATATTGTAACACCCCGGATGTAACTTCCCATATTTGTAACTCCAACTCTTGCCATTTTCGGCTATGTGCTATGATATTCCCGCCGTGGTTGGGTTTCGTTTTTGTTTTTGCATTTTGTTCATGTCACGCATCTCATACCATGTCATCATGTGCATCTCATTTGCATACGTGTTCGTCTCATGCATCCGAGCATTTTCTCCGTTGTCCATTTTGCAATCCGGCACTCCCACCTCCTCCGGCGCACCCCTCTTGTTTCTTTTCGTGAGCGGGTGTTGAATGTTCCCGGAATGGACCGAGTCTTGTCAAGTGGCCTTGGTATACCACCGGTAGACCACCTGTCAAGTTTCGTTCCATTTGAAGGTCGTTTGGTACTCCAACGGTTAACCGGGTAACCGCAAAGTCCTTTTGTGTGTTGCAGCAAAACCCCCCTCCAAACAGCCCACAAACCCATCTAAGTCACCTCCATGCTCTAGGTCGTTCGATCACGATCGTGTGGGCGAAAACCGTGCTCCATTTGGAGTCTCCTAGCTCCCTCTACCTATAAAAACACCCCCCCTCCGAAATCCGGGTCAAACCCTAGTTCATTTCCCCTCCACGCCGCCGGACGCTTCTTCCGCAGCCGCCGAACACGTCCGCCGCCGCCCCTCGCCCAATCGCCGCCTGCCACATGGCAACCCGCCGTCGCCCATACGCCGCGGCCCGCCGAGGCCCGGGGCCGGCCCCTGTGGCCCGAGCCGCGCCAGCGCCTCCTCCCCGCGGCGCCGCCCGCTGCCTCGCCGCCCTCCGCCGCCAGCGCCGCCTCGTCGCCGGCCGGCGCTCCTCGCCGCCCGTGCCCGCAGGCACCGCCGCCGCTCGCCGCGCCCGAGCGCGCCCGCACCCGCGCCGCTGCATCCCCACGTCGCCGGCGCCGCGCCCCTTCTTCCTCCTCCCCGGCGACGCCTCCTCCGGCCGCCCCGTCCTCCGTCTCCGGCAGCCGCCCCGGCGAGCCCTAGCCGAGCGCCCGATCCAGATCTGGACAGTGGGTTGACTTCTCCTCTCCTCCGAATTCTTCTAAGTCCCATATTTTTTACATTATATGCCTCTGTTCATTGCATCATAACTCTCTGCATACAGCTCCGTTTCGTGCGTGTGATATGTTGAAATGTTCGTCTCGAGATGCTCTTCATTTTGTTCCATTGTGCCATGTTCATTTGAGTCCATCTCGATGCCCAAATCTCTGGTACAAGAGTGCTATATGCTGTTAACTGTTGTTACTTATCAGAACATGAGGATTTGTTATTTTTGTTGCATTTGATGTGTGCATCTTATGGGCATGAGCTCTACGTATGTTTTGATGTATGCCATGCCATCTTTACAGAGTTGTATGCCATGTATTTTTGTGATCTCTGTGGTGACTAGCACAAGCATGCAAACTAGGCTTCGTGATGTTTCTGATTTCAGGGACTTAGTAATTTTACCGTCTGTGACTGTTGTTATTTTGTTGCCATGTATCCATGTGTCTACAGATAGATCCATGCTTCTTTTGGTGATGTTCAGTAAGGATGTTTTGTATATATAGTTGTGTTTTATCCATTCATGCCCCTGTTTGCAATTAGGGAGTGCCATAGCATGTCTTAATCTTGCTCTACGTTTGCTATAAAATATTCCTGGCAGATTATTAACATGATATCCAATTTTGCCAAGTTTGTTGTAGTTGTTTTATACATGCTATGTATTTGCTCTTGCCATGGATAGCTTCATAAACATGCCATCTTGCTGTAGGTATGCTTTTTTTGTCATTCATTACTTTGTGATGAGTGCATCAAGCTCACCAAGATGCCTTCGTAATATTGTTTCTGCCATGCTCTGTTTTCTGCTAAGTCTGAAACCTGTTAACGAAACTTGCTATGTTTACATGGGTGCCATCATATCTTATGGTCCTTTTTGGCTTATGGTCAGTAAGGGACTTTTGTTCTATGCATTTAGTAGAATAATTCCATGCCTTGTTTTGCTATATTAAGTTCCTGTAGCATGTTTATTTTGTGCTCTGTACATTGCTACCTGATGCTGTTTCTGCCATGTCCAGTAATTTCACCTAGTCTGTGAAGCTGATATCTTTTGCACTTTTGCCATGCTTGTTTGAACCTGCTGTGGTGTGATCTAGCCGTAGCTCAGTGTTCATCTTTTGTCAAGCATCTCCTGTAGATTACTGCCATATGCTTTGTTGCTATGTTGGAGTGCTGTAGCATAGTTACTTGTTGCATTCTAAGTGCTATCATGCTGTTAATCGCAGATTCGTGTCATTCTTGTTTTGCTTGCCATTTGCAAACCGTGCATCCGTTTCCGGTGATCTTTATATCGATTTCAACCGAAATCATCTCATCTTTCCAGTGGTATGCTTGGTTTGTCAATTTACTGCCTTGTTCATCATTTTTCTTCCGGAGCACGCATATGCATCGCATACCACATCTCGCATATCCTACATGTTTTGCATCATGTTGCTTGTGCATTTCCCGTGATTGATTGTGGTTCCATTGCTTGTGTTCTTGCTGTGGGTAGAGCCGGGAGACGAGTTTGTGAACGAGGAACCTGTTGAGTACGCTTACGAGGATCAAGCTTTCGACAACTCTGAGAACCTTGCAGGCAAGATGACCATACCCTCGAAATCACTTCTATCTTTGCTTTGCTAGTTGTTCGTTCTATTGCTATGCTGCGCTACCTACCACTTGCTATATGATGCCTCCCATATTGCCATGTCAAGCCTCTAACCATGCTTTCCTAGCAAACCGTTGTTTGGCTAAATTACCGCTTTTGCTCAGCCCTTCTTATAGCGTTGCTAGTTGCAGGTGAAGTTGAAGTTGGTTCCATGTTGGAACATGGATATTTTGGAATATCACAATATCTCTTATTTAATTAATGCATCTATATATTTGGTAAAGGGTGGAAGGCTCGGCCTTATGCCTGGTGTTTTGTTGCACTCTTGCCGCCCTAGTTTCCGTCATACCGGTATTATGTTCCTTGAGTTTGCGTTCCTTACGCGGTTGGGTGATTTATGGGACCCCCTTGACAGTTCGCTTTGAATAAAACTCCTCCAGCAAGGCCCAACCTTGGTTTTACCATTTGACCACCTACCACCTACACTTCCCTTGGGTTTTCGCGAGCCCGAGGGTCATCTTTATTTTAGACCCCCACGGGCCAGTGCTCCTTCGAGTGTTGGTTCGAACCGAGCTGCCTGCAGGGCCACCTTGGGGAAACTTGAGGACTGGTTTTACTCGTAGCTAGTCTCATCCGGTGTTGCCCCGAGAACGAGATATGTGCAGCTCCTATCAGTATTTGTCGGCACATCGGGCGGCTTTGCTGGTCTTGTTTTACCATTGTCGAGATGTCTTGTAAACCGGGATCCCAAGACTGATCGGGTCTTTCCGGGAGAAGGTTTATCCTTCATTGACCATGAGAGCTTATAATGGGCTAAGTTGGGACACCCCTACAGGGTATTATCTTTCGAAAGCCGTGCCCGCGGTTATGAGGCAGATGGGAATTTGTTAATGTCCGGTTGTAGAGAACTTGTCACTTGACTTAATTAAAATACATCAACCGTGTGTGTAGCCGTGATGGTCTCTTCTCGGCGGAGTCCGGGAAGTGAACACGGTTTGAGTTATGCATGAACGTAAGTAGTTTCAGGATCACTTCTTGATCATTTCTAGCTTCGCGACCGTTGCGTTGCTTCTCTTCTCGCTCTCACTTGCGTATGTTAGCCACCATATATGCTTAGTGCCTGCTGCAGCTCCACCTTTTTACACCATCCTTTCCTATAAGCTTAAATAGTCTTGATCTCGCGGGTGTGAGATTGCTGAGTCCTCGTGACTCACAGATTCTACCAAAACAGTTGCAGGTGTCGACGATGCCAGTGCAGATGACGCAACCGAGCTCAAGTGGGAGTTCGACGAGGAACGTGGTCGTTACTATGTTTCTTTTCCTGATGATCAGTAGTGAAGCCCAGTTAGGACGATCGGGGATCTAGCATTTGGGGTTATCTTATTTTCATTTGGATTTGACCGTAGTCGGTCTATGTGTGGATTTTGGATGATGTATGAATTATATTTATGTATTGTGTGAAGTGGCGATTGTAAGCCAACTCTCGTTATCCCATTCTTGTTCATTACATGGGATTGTGTGAAGATGACCCTTCTTGCGACAAAACCACAATGCGGTTATGCCTCTAAGTCGTGCCTCGACACGTGGGAGATATAGCCGCATCGTGGGCGTTACACATATTTATCTTGAAGCTTTGTCCACAACTCATGAACATCCCGAAACGGCATGAGTTGAAATATAACTACATTGCTCAAAGCATCAGAAAGCACATTAGAACCTTGAGCATTGAGATAAGAGTTTTTCTCATCCTCTAAAGATAATCTTAGGGGATCCTTCGAAGGAGAAAAACCCATATCTGCTCTAAATTTGGGTCCATGACCCTAAAGAGATTAAGCATGCGAATAACCCAAACATCAAAATTTGTGCCATCGAAACTAAGAGTGTTAGAGAATCCTAATCCCCTAGTCGACATCTTTACTCTCTAGGCAGTTAAGCCTAATAACGAGAGACGAGGCTCTGATACCAATTGAAATATCGAGGATGTCGCCTAGAGGGGGGTGAATAGGTGCTTTAAAATAATTACGGTTTAGGCTTGAACAAATGTGGAACAAACCTAGTGGTTAATTTGTCAAGCACAAAACCTACAACAACTAGGCTCACCTATGTGCACCAACAACTTATGCTAAGCAAGTCAAACAACTAAGTGATAGCAACATATATAACAAGAAACAATGTGGCTATCACAAAGTAAAGTGCATAAGTAAAGGGCTCGGGTAAGAGATAACCGAGGCACGCAGAGACGACGATGCATCCCGAAGTTCACACCCTTGCGGAGCTAATCTCTATTTGGAGCGGTGTGGAGGCACAATGCTCCCCAAGAAGCCACTACGACCACCATAACCTCCTCACGCCCTCGCACAATGCAAGATGTCGTGATTCCACTAAGGGACCCTTGAGGGCGGTCACCGAACCCGTACAAATGGCAACCCTTGGGGGCGGTCACCAAAACCCGTCAAAATGCTCGGGGCGATCTCCACAACCTAATTGGAGACCCCGACGCTTGCCCGGAGCTTTACACCACAATTATTGAGCTCCGAACACCACCAACCATCTAAGGCACCCAAGAGGAACAAGCTCAAGGGTACCAAGCACCCCAAGAGTAATAAGCTTCTCAACTTGTAACTTCCACGTATCACCGTGGAGAACTCAAACCGATGCACCAAATGCAATGGCAAGGGCACACTTAGTGCCCAAGTCCTTCTCTTCCAAATCCCACCAAAGCAACTAATGCTAGGAGGAAAATGAGACGAAGAACGAAGAAGAGACCACAAAGAACTCCAAGATCTAGATCCAAGGGGTTCCCCTCACATAGAGGAGAAAGTGATCGGTAGAAATGTGGATCTAGATCTCCTCTCTCTTTCCCCCCTAAAACTAGCAAGAATCCATGGAGGGATTGAGAGATATCAAGCTTGAAGAAGGTCAACAATGGGGGAAGAACACGAGCTAAAGAGATAAGGTTCAATGGGGAAGAAGACCCCCTTTTATAGGCACCCCTGAATCCAACCGTTATGCACTCAGGTTGTGCACAAGCGGTACTACCACTCGGAGGAGCGGTACTACCGCTTAGCACGGTCAAAATAGCCCAACGAGACAGAAAAACACGAGCTGTAGTTCTGCCAGAGAGGTAGTACCGCTCAGGGGAGAGGTAGTACCGCCTGGAGAGGTAGTACCGCTTATAAGAGGTACTACCGCCCGGAGAGGTAGTACCACTTATAAGATGTACTACCGCTCGGAGAGGTACTACCGCCTATAAGAGGTATTACCGCTCGCTACTACCGCTCTACTACCACGAAACCCGACACGAAAAATTGCATCCCCAGAAGCAGCGGTACTACGCGCGGCACAGGGCCGCGGTAGTGCCGCTTACAAGCGGTACTACCGCTCGAGAGAGCAGTACTACCGCTTGAGGCTTTTAGGAACACAACAGAGAAAACAGAGGATGTAATAAAGCCTAAATTGCCACAACTTCTGCAAATGAACTCCGGATTGAGCAAACTCAAGCTTGTTGGATAGATGACGACGAGAAGCATCCAAACAACAACTAGAGAAGTGAAACCTCCAACAGAGAAGAACCGGCATAACCTCCAACATCAAAAAATCATAGAAGATGCATGTGAACTCCGTTTTTGATGAACTCAAGCTTGTCATGAATATGACCAAAAGCTCCAAATCTCACAAGGAGAAAAATCAAACAAGAACAAAGAAAGATGATGCAAGGATGCAATGGTTTGAGCTCTCTACGAATGATACGATCAAGCTACTCACTTGAGAGTCCCCCTTGATAGTACGGCAATCAATCCTATAACCCGGTCTCCCAACTTCCAGCATGAGACCGGTAAAATAAAAAACCTATCAAGGGCAAACCTTTGCCTTGCGCATAATCCACTTGATCTAGATGATGACGATCTTGTCCTCAAGATGGATCACTTTTCTTGATTGTGATGGGTCGATGAAGACTAGTTGATTGCTCCCCCATACTCCACTATGGGTGAGCCACTCTTTGGCACATCTTCACAAGTCCATTGTCACCACAATGGATGGCAAGCTTCAAGCATGATCTCTTCATGATGCTCCACTTGAACTTGCACACCGCAAACTTGATGACGATCACCACTTGATGTCATCCTCTTCATGGGTTGTATGATATCTTTATCTTGACGCAAGCCCATGGAAACATACCTAACCCCACATAGAACTCTCACATAGACCATGGGTTAGTACACAAAGCGTAATGCACGATGTTTACCATACCTTGGGATCACTTGATCCCTCTCGATACATCTTCTACGCTTTGTGTGTTGATCAACTTGATTCACTCTTGACTTAGTATTGATCAACCATGTATCATGACCAATCTTTATATAATTCCTTTAAAAGCACCTTGGTCAACATCAACACATAAAATCCTTGAAACCATCACATAGACTTCAAGAAATTCCTATGGACAAATCCTTCAAATATAACTCATGGCAACCATTAGTCCATATAGATTGTCATCAGTTACCAAAACCAAACATGGGGGCACCGCATGTTCTTTCATCGTGAACCTATTACAAAACATGATCATCTCATACATCAACATATATCACATCATGTTTTGGCCATACCACATCACAACATGCCCTGCAAAAATAAGTTAGACGTCCTCGACTTTGTTGTGCAATTTTTACATGGCTGCTAGGGCAAACTATAAGAACCGTTCTTATCTATGCAAAACCACAATGGTGATATAAAAGTTGCCTTTTAACCTTCTACAAGGACTGCCCTTGTCAAATCAGATTCAACCAAAGTAGGAGAGACAAACACCTGCAAAGCCACTTTTGTGCAATACAAGTTGCATGTCAAACAGTGGAACCGGTCTCATGTGCGAGGACATGTAAGGTTGATCCGAGCCGCTTCATCCCACAATACCGCCGAATCCAAATAAGACAAGGGAAGTAAGAAATTTGAACATCAACGCCCACAACATCTTTGTGTTCTACTCGTGCATATACATCTACGCATAGACCTAGCTCATGATGCCACTGATGGGGAACGAAGCATGAAAATCATAAATTTCCTATGAACACCCAAGATCTAATCTAGGAGATGCAAAGCAGTGAGAGGGGAGTGTGTCTACACACCCTTGTAGACCGAAAGCGGAAGCGTATATAACATGGTTGATGTAGTCGTACTCTTCGAGATCCAATCATGATCCAATCCAATCTAGCGCCAAACGGACGGCAACTCCGCGTTCAGCACACGTGCGGTTCGATGGCGTCTCCTCCTTCTTGATCCAGCAAGCAAGAGAGGAGAAATAGATGGGATCTCAACCAGCATGACGGTGTGGTGGAAATGGTGGTGGTGCAATCCCGGCAGGGCTTCGCCAAACGCTGCCAGAACCAATCTGAGGAGAAAACGGAGTTTTGGGAGAGGTAGGGCTGCCGCCGGGACGCGGAATTTTGTGTCCCCAGCCCCTCCCTCTCCCCCACTATTTATAGGAGGCAAGGGGGAGGGCTGGGGCGCAGCCTTGACCCCTCCTCCAAGGGAGGGGGCGCTAGCCTAGGGAGGAATCCTCCCTCCCCAAGGCACCTAGTGGGGTGCCTTCCCCCCTTAGGGCTCTTCCCCATTTCCTTGTTCTAGGCGCATGGGCCTTTTGGGGCTGGTGCCCCTGGCCCATGTAGGCCAGGGCGCACCCCCTACAGCCCATGTGGGCCCCTGGGACAGGTGGACCCCCGGTACAATACCGATAATGCCTGAAAACTTTCCGGCGACCAAAACAGGACTTCCTATATATGAATCTTTACCTCCGGACCATTCCAGAGCTCCTCGTGATGTACTGGATATCATCTAGGACTCCGAACAACATTCAGTTACCTATGCACATATCCCAATACCACTCTAGCGTCATCGAACGTTAAGCGTGCGGACCCTACGGGTTTGAGAATCATGTTGACGTAACTGAGACACCTCTCTGGTCAATAACCAATAGCGGGACCTGGATGCCCATATTGGTTCCTGCATATTCCACGAAGATCTTTATCGGTTGAACCACGATGTCAAGGATTTAGTCAATCCCGTATGCAATTCCTTTGTCCGATGATATGTTACTTGCCGAGATTCAATCGTCGGTATCTCCATACCTAGTTCAATCTTGTTACCGGCAAGTCTCTTTACTCGTTCCGTAATAAAAGATCACGTGACTAACTCATTAGGCACATTCCTTGCAAGCTCTTTACGATGTTGTATTACCGAGAGGGCCCAGAGATATCACTCCGTCACACGGAGTGGCAAATCCCAGTCTCGATCCGTGCCAACTCAACAGACACCTTCAGAGATACCTGTAGAGCACCTTTATGATCACCCAGTTATGAAGTGATGTTTGGATACACACTAAGTATTCCTCCGGTGTCAGGGAGTTGCATGATCTCATGGTCTAAGGAACAGATACTTGACATGATGAAAGTTGTAGCAAATAACTAAATGATCTGATGCTAAGCTTACGTTTGGGTCTTGTCCATCACATCATTCTCCTAATGATGTGATCCCGTTATCAAATAACAACTCATGTATACGGTTAGGAAACATTAATCATCTTTGATCAATGAGCTAGTCTAGTAAAGGCATACTAGGGACACGGCGTAGTTTATGTATTCACACATGTATTTAAGTTTCCGGTCAATACAATTCTAGCATGAACAATAAACATTTATCATGAACGGGAAATATGATAATAACCATTTTGTTATTGCCTCTAGGGCATATTTCCAACAAGAAGAAGGGGAAGGAGGAAGCGTGCTGCCACTATCTGATCTGGTAGCGTCTCCGGCGCCGGCGCCGCCGGCGCTGAATGGAGAGAGGGAGAGAAGGTCGGGGCGAGAGAGACAGAGAGCTCGCGTAACGTTTCGCGAGAGGTTTGCTTCCACGATATGGGTCGCGTGGGTCATTTCCCAGCGATTTCCACGGGGTTTGGGAGGGATTTGGCCTAGACCGGGTCCAACCGAAGACGCATATAAGACAGGCCAGGATCCAACCCCGGCCGGGGCTAAACCCACGCAGATCGGCCGGGTTTTGGCCCAATATCGGCCAGGACGGAATTAAACGAACAAGGCCTAAGGGGATCTCTACCACATAGCTACCCTTTGATCCCAGTCTAATTGGTCTAAAGGTTTAGACTCCTGATTAGACAGGCTCTAGCCCTTCTTCATGGACGTCGAAGTGTTGCCGGATTACTACTTAGGAACACGTGGATACCTCGAAGGGTCGTACACTTTGACTCTATATCGGAAGATCATCTCAGAGAAATTCTCACGGCTGGGAGGTATAACCTAACTGCGGGAATCATCACGCTTCACCAACTTCTTAACTGTTCCCGGTACTCTGCTAGTTGGTGAGTTTGATCATTACCAGCCATCTCCATAGTGTTCCTCGGTATGATCGTGTAGCATAATTTTTTTTGTTGCGTAACACGTTCCCCCTACAGATGATGTTTCTAATGTTAATTTTCACCACATGGGAGATCCTATCAACCTCCCACAATGAGACGCTGATGAGTTTGAGGTTTTTCTCTAAATGTGTCAGATGCATGGGAAAGCATGGGAAAGCAGAAGCTTATCACTGGTTTCTCTGATTTCCAAGTTGTTTCCTGTAATCGTGTTTGCAATTTGGTGGCTGCTCATGTACTTGACGCCCAGGGTAGTGGCACAACGCTAACCTGGAAAGAAGGCGATCCATTTCTAGTCAACGCAGTAAACAGGCGACCAAATACATGTTCAGCCAGCGTGGAATTCAAAGTTCAAAGTGACAGGAACAAAGTCAGTCAGCGTGGAATTCTCATGCCAGTTACCGTTCTCACAGGTCAGTCAGCGTGGAATCCCAAAGCAGTAACCGTTCACACAAAGAGCAACACCGCCACACAACCCCTGGTCCAAAGCACAGCATTTGTGTGCCCCAATGGCTAAAAGGACTTGGATTCTGCTTATTGCTTCCACACAGGTGGAGCTTCTGTAATTTCCCATTGCATTGCATTCTATAGTATGTAACAGCTGTGTGACGTTGGTACAGACCAATGTTCCTTGACAATGAAGAGGATGGCACAACAAGTTACAACCAAGGCAAGGAACTGCTGGCCGATAATTCGGTGGAAAAAACGGGCAATATGGGACAGCTACCATAAATTAAGGTGTAATGTGTCAAGCCCAAATAAAATCCGCACTTGACTGCGGGTGCACCAGACGCACTTGACTTCGCCCAAGTTAAGATTAACCAACTCAGGGCGGAGTGCTGCAGTTCTATCCGAATCAGCGTGAAGGAAGCACCCATCTAACAAGGAAAATGCAGGGCCATTCAAGCACTCAGTCGTCTCCAAATAAAGTGGAGAGGACCAGGTCTTGCACAAAGGTCGCCCTGCTTGTGGCTTGTTTCCGCTTTTGTTCCCTTTCCTCACTTGTGAGGGACGAGTCAATACTGCAATGGAAAAATACGATTTAAGTTTGCAGATCGAATGAGGGAAATAGAAGTCACTAAAAATGAAATAAAGTATGTATATTTGAGGGATTCTATATTTGGGGGCACAATACTTGAGCACATATATGACTGAGAAGTGTAACTACAGAGTTATAGGATGCGGAATCCTTTTGCCTCAAATGGTCCAAATGCACTGTTTCTAAACATCAAAGCTAAACTTATAAGATGTGTGTATTCTCATGATTACGGCTACTCTATATGTTATCCAATGGTTTTTTTGGGGGAATAAAGAATATAGTTACTGAACTCCGCCTATGTCTTCTAGGCATAGCCGGTCCCAAGCCCGGGTAAAGGAGGAGGGTTGTGATAGGCTTGGCGAGCCAACGTAAAAACTAGCCAGTCCCATAGGTATGAAACCCACTTGAGCGAGAGTAGTACTAGGATGGGTGACCTCCTGGGAAGTCCTCGTGAAAGGGTTTCATATCTAAGGGTTGTGATAGGCTTGGCGAGCCAACATAAAAACTAGCCAGTCTTTTGGGTATGAAACCCATTTGGGCGAGAGTAGTACTAGGATGGGTGACCTCCTAGGAAGTCCTCGTGAAAGAGTTTCATATCTAGCCTACCCCAACTTTTTTGGGATAAAAGGCTTCGTAAGTAAAGTAAGTAGAAAGAATATAGTTACTGAAGAAACAGTTTTGGCTATGTGAAACTATTAGACTCAGTTAGCAATAGCTTACTGAAAGAACAAGGAGCAATTTGAAATAAGAGAACTGCTGCTCACAAATGCAGTGAAATTTTCCAATAGCAGGAGAGAAATTATTTCCAGATGCAAAGCCGTGGAATCGGTTCAAACAATAGCTAGGATATTCAGATTTGGATCACAACAGGAGTAGATTTGATTTTGAGAATCTATATTATTTTTGTCGTAAAAAGTGTGTAAATTGTGTGCAGGTAATAGATTTGAAATGATTCACAGGAATAAAACCGGTAGGACAACTGGCCTGATACCAGAATAATTATATATACCTTGATTCCCAAGGTTGAGGAGGTGCCTCCTTAAGAATTGAAGTATCATCGAGAACCGGAACTGATGATTTCGATGGTTCTTCGGCATCTGATGTTGCAAAACCCAGGCCAAACGATGAAAGCAGTGGATCAGCATAAATATTTGTAGTGGCAGCGGTGGTGTTCCTTGACCTATGACTATGACCGCCTCCTAGAAGCGCCTGCAAATGAGCATCACGTAGATCTCGGCTCAGTAAAGGAAGTGCACGGCGCTCGGGAATAACGAATCTGCGCAACCGGCTGACATTCTGTATATGCCAAGAATAAAAAGGGCATCAGAAACCTTACTGACTTGACAGGAACATTGTTTTTAGCCAAGTTATCCATGAGTAATTAGCATATGCATGTACAAGAGGAGAGAGAAACCTTGAACAAGTAACCATGATGCATGGTGATATGATTTAGCATATCTCTTGTAATCTTTTCAGAGCAGATGGGGCAAGGCTGAAATAAGAATGGAAAAATAATTAGGGGAAGATATAAAAAAACAATATGTTTGAACAGTCTGACTGTACGACAAAAACAACATAATATGCTAAATTTAACATAAGTAACTATTTTAGCTGCCAGGAAGCTTGCAGTTAATCTCTGGAATATTTATTTGGAAATGGATAATCTCTGAAACGTGAGTTTCAGGTAACAGTATCCTTGTGATATGTGCAATGCTTTGGTAGCTTCCTGAGTGTGCACTGCACCCACTTGAACTCAATCGATCAAATATAGCAACTGAATCCATCGTCTCATTTTAATCTCTCCAAACAAATCAAATTGTATTGTGCATCCTAACAGGAAAAAAGTGCTGTCATGAACATTCAAATGCTCAGACTTCAGACATGTAATTTCTAGATTCCTTTTCCCCTAGCACAAGTAGCTACCAGGTGTGCCATAGGTGGATTGCTCAAGTACTACAATGACAAGCAGATACCAAGGTTATCACACTGCCCTGTATCTAAGACTAGACCTTCAAGTTCAAGTAGGAACACAAGAAATTTCAGATCATGGAAGTTTGATAGGTTAGCAATTGACCCGAAACCTTAGGCAAGCTAAATCTACAAACGAGTGAACCTCTTGATTTCTGGGCCAAGATACAAACTTCCGTTCTAGTATCATTTTGTGTGGTCAAGCCCTAAATCCGTAAGCCTATCCTGCACAATGGACTGATGAATACCTGACCCTACATCTTGGGTCACCTAGCACTCATTCATGAGAGTAGAGTATAGGAGATTTGGGCAAAACCATAGCGAGCTTGCGATCAATCAAATCAAAATAGGTAAAAGGAGCTAACATTTTGAGTTAATCCGCTGGGTCAACCCCTCAGGGCACAGCATTTTCTACAGCTCCAATCGGAAAAGGAGCAGGATGCGAGTTTTGCAGAGAACATCAAACTATGAGGGTCGGGCACGGTGGCGATTTACTGACCGCGGGGTGTGGCTCGTAGGGGTGGTCCTCCTCGAGGTGGACGCAGAGGGAGCCGAGGTCGTAGTCCTCGTAGCAGTAGGGGCAGGCGACCTCCGGCCATCTTGCCTCCTCCATCTGCATCTCCATCTCCATGTCCATCTCCCCGTCGTCCTCCATGTCCATGTCCACTTCCTCCATCCCCATCCCCGACATATCTGCATCCAGACCAACATGAAATTAATTAAGTAAATCCAGTGAAGGGGAAAGGGCGAAGAGGCAAGGCGAGACGAGAAGGGCGGACGCACCGTCGATGTGGCCGAGCTGCGCGGCATAGAAGCGCTTGGCGGCGGCGAGGCGCGAGATCCAGTGCTCCGAGTCCATGATTGGATTGGGTTCCTCTTCCTCCTCTTGGTTCCTGTGCTAGACGCGCTTACTCAATCAGCCGCTTCCTCCGGGCCTCGCCTCCGCAGCCACCAGCTAGACCTCTCGCTCCGACTACGACTCCGTCTCCGTCCGCCGCCGAACTCCGACAGCGAGAACCCAACAAGTGAACCTCTTGATTTCTGAAACGAAGCCTTTTTCTTTGGGGGATTCGCGCTGTGGTTGGCCGTGTTGCTTAGCCCAGCAGTGACCCAGCTCCTCAAGATGGGGCGGATTTTTCGGTTGACGGAGAAGAGGAGGGGGGGGGGGGGGAGACGACGAGGAAGCTTCTTCTTATGAGGGGAGGGGAAGGGGAGGAAGAGGAAATGGGTGAGAAATCGGGGCGCGGGGCCTTTTCGTGCAGGGTAGTAGAGCAGAGCCGCGTAGTACCGGTCGCCGTCCCGGTCAGCAGCAGCGGCCGGGCCGACAGCTACCCCGTGGCGTCGGGTGTGGTGAGGCGATGACGGGTGGGCGCACGGGGCGTCCGGGTCCCGACCGGCGGTGGATGGGGGTCGCCTGGGCCGTGCGGGAGGGAAGGAAACCGCGTCGCGTGGTAGGAGTGGTGGTGGCTTCTGGTGGGCTCGCTCGCTCGTCACGGGGTAAAAGGAAGCGGAGGTGTCGCGTTGCGTGGTTGGTTGCGGAGGGTGGAGCCGCGGGGGACGGGTTTTTTTATTTTTTTTATTTTTCTGGTGGACACGGCCGGGGGCCGGCCAAGGGAGGATGGGGACGTGGGGCCGGCCGAGCGCAAGCGGGGAAACGAGGAGGAATTTGTGGTGCCGTGTGCTCGTCGCTGCAGTCGTTTCAATCGTGGTGCCGTCACGCGGAATGCGCACCGTTTCTCTCTAGAACCAGAATGGAAAGCGCAGCTGTCAGCAGGCCGGAGCTTTTAATACACCAAAGATCCCTTGTTTGTTTCTTAAAATGTAAAAATATACACTAGCACTCCCTCGGATTCGTATTAATCGTCGTTGCTTTAGTATGGAGTAACACCTTTTTTAAAATGAATCAAATCTATTATAAAGGTTGATCAAAAGTATAGAGCATCCCAAACGTTAATAATAAATAAATAAAAGTACATCAAAATGTGGATTAGCTGATTTTGGTGTTTTGACCCTTTTGCTAAAGTTTAGCCGGATCTGACCCCATCCGAAAGTATTTATGGATCTTACCCTTTTGCTACCGCTAGGGTCGAGGGCGGTATGGTATAATAGCCTACCGTCAAGGTCCCTGGAGATAGGCAACTTATCCACGTCAGTGCAGTGCTACCCTACCGCCAAATAGGCTAGCGGTAGCCTGTGTATCCCTACCGCCGATGCGTCCGACGGTAGGTGAGTACACACACTGTATTTGATACTTAGAATTTTTTTGCGGTAAGGTTGCGCACCTACCGCCAAGGGCCTTGGCGGGAGGCTCTTATATCCTACCGCCATCGACCCTGGCGGTAGCAAAAGGGTCAGATTCCGAAATACTTTTGGATAGGGGTCATATCTGGCTAAACTTTCGTAAAAGGGTCAAAACACCAAAATCGGCCACCACTGCCGCGCCAGAGCAGGTCGTCGACGTGTCGATGTCGTCTCTTATACCGAAACTGGCCTGACCTTGTCGATGACATCCAAAAAGTACTCATGCACGTATCTCTAAGGACTAGTGCCCTGGAGAAGTAGTCGTCGTCGTTGAACCTTTGAACCGACCCAAAGAATCTGACACTAAATCTCGTCATCGCTTATAGACGATGAGAACCCTAACCTCATCGTCTCGAGGAGCTCGCAAGAATCTACGCCGAAGCTCAGTCTAATCCGTCCCAACTGATCAACTTGAGAGTTTAACGTGATAGATGGATTGTAAGGGATCCTACTTGTGGACTCATATCAACCAAAGGACGATGTAGATTCAAATGCGTTTCACCACAATGGAAATTGGGATAATACAAAACTGCAACAATTCTTCCTCCCATTGTACATTTGTGAGATCCAAAAAATTTGCCCCTCTCATTGTCTTGGCGAGGAATTTATAGCATGGGCTCCAAAAAATGGTTGTTGGTCACGACTACTGCAGAAAAGTGAAGATGAAGCTTTCTATTTTACATGGAGGAGTGTGCATCTTTGTGTTGGGTGTTCTTCCCTCTTATCCGTCAACCGCACCTTGATAGCTCAGACTTTTCAGCCCTGGAAATGGAAATAGATTATGGTAGATTACCTACCTCATCTGAGAT